>NW_006399874.1:1984681-1997315 GCF_000299155.1 Elephantulus edwardii
ATCAGCCAGATACAGGATCCAGGGTGAGCAAAATGCAAGTGAGTCTTGCCAGATGCCCACATCCATTTCATGCAGATCACACTCCTGAGGAAAATCTCTTTTAACCATTTGGCTGTTGATAACAGATCTCAAGTGAGTTCATTGTAGCATGTCTTGTCAAGGAAATGACTACACTGTGACTACCAAACCACAGAATAATGGAAAGAACTTGATACACAACCTTAACTATTGGAATGTTCATGTATCTGTGCATAAACATCATGCCCAGCTGCCCAGCAGGTCCATATGATGCCATTCGTCACTGAGTTGATTCAGACTTGTGACCTTGTGCATGAGGAGTATGATTGCTCATAGGGCTTTCAAAGCTGTGACCTTTTGGAAGAAGATTGACAGACCTGTCTTCAGAGCTGTCTCTGGATGAGTGCAAATGGCTGGCATTTCAGCTAAGAGTCTTTTATGAACCTCCCATTTATGATTTAATTCCTAACTATAGGATCTTATGAATCAGAATCTTGGCTTTCATACTGAACATTGCTTCTTTATCAGATATCATACCTTCCCCTTGATCATGCATTCTGCTGAAAGAATAAAAGTCTAGCTGGATGTCTGAGGCTTCTCTGTGTTAATATTATGTTCTATCCAGAGGTATTCACCAATTTATTCCATTTTGAAATCCATTGAAATATGTACCTTCAAAGATAATAAACACCAGTTTAACACATTGACTTATGTCTACATAAAGATCCTTTGGCTTTTTTTTGCAAATTCAGTCCATTTCCAAAGATTGCTAGTTCTCTGCATCCCAAATATGTTATCATCAAAACTGCAGCTATTATTATTTTTTAATTTTTTTTGGCCCACAGGTGAGAAAAGTAATAAGCAGATATAGTAGATTACTAGAAGCCACATCACTCTCTATAGTTTGTTATTTTCTTCCTCTGTTGCCTCATTTTTTCCATTTCTAGTCTCATAATTTTTTAGATATAATTTCCTTTGTAAGTTAACCCCACTTTCCCATTCTTGTGGCCTACTTTCCCACTCTTACTTAAGGTTTCCATTTTATGAATATTTTTGCTTTTCTTATTCCAACTACATTTAGCACAACTGTGGGCCATGCTGGAGGGGAAGTTATATTTTGCAGGGATATTTTCCCTCTTGAGTCCCTACTCTGCCAATTGGCATCAGCAACAAACAAGAAAATACATGCTTGATCTATGAATAGAGCAGGGAGGAGTGAGGTTCAAGCCTTCACAATCAAGAAAAGTTTTCTCCTCTGCTGGCAGGAGGAAAACTGGGATTTCCTAAGCAGAAAGGCACTATTTACAGTGAAAGTTTGAGAGGTTTTACAAGCAAGGATAGGATCTTTATACACACAGAGAGACTGCTTTGAAGCCACAGGAGAAAATTCATAGTCATCACGAGGATATCTTTACTTTCAATTTTTTTAAAATACATTTGGGGCTTAGTTTGTGACAATGTAGTCATTTAATATGACTTTCAATTTTTAAAAAATACATTATCATTATTTCTGGTCTAACCATCCACCAATGTCTTTCACTTTTGATTCTGTGCTATAAAAGAGAGAAGCCTGATTGATTTCTTTATGTGCATATCATCCCACGGGTTTTACTGCCATTAAATTTTATTATGTATTTTCTATGCAGCTGCTAGTTCTAGTGTACCATTTCCCAACACTTTTAATGTGAATATTTGTGCTTATTCTCTTAAAAAAATCATGTTTCTAGCTCTCATTTCAGGGAAGAAAAAAAAAATCCATGTATCTCCACTTTTATCCTTCTTCTGCTGAATCCCTTAAACTTTTGTCCATTCTCACTCTCTCTTGCAGATCACCAAGCCAATAAATCAAATCAACTTCCACTGAGCTGTTGGCCCCCTCACAGAGATCCTGTGGAACGTAGTAAAAATGTCCTGTGGAGTTTCTAAAGCAATAAATGCTAATGGAGGCAGGCACATAATTCTCCCATGGAGCTAATAGTGGATTCAAACTACTGAACTTCCATTTAGCTTCCATAGCAGCTGAGGTTTTAACTACTGTGCCACTAGGGCTCCTTTGAAGCCCCTGGCTCCCACATCAGTCTGCTATAATTATCCTTAGAGGTCAGGGTCAGATCTTTCACACGTATTGAGAAAAATTTACATTCCTATTTAGGAAAATTTAGATTCCTGATTTATTTGAGACCAGATTCGAAAACAGTACATAAGTATGCATTAATCTACTCTTTAGTAAATTTATTATTAAATTTTATAGATTTATTTATTCATGTACATATGCGCTTTATGTGTTATGTAATTTATTATTTCATCTATTACTTTTACCTCCCCCTCGCAAGTCCTTCTTGTACTTTATCTATCTCTTCACCCCCATCCCTTCTCATCATGAATCTCTGCTATCCTAGTGATTTACTCTTCCTTCTACAGCGATGAGTTTTACTGCCTCTGAGGGTCAGCAATGAATTGGTTCCCATCAATGGCACATATCAACAAAATCTTATTTCTGTCTGTTTGCTGAGTGCAATAACCATATTATCTCTATCTCAATTCTTCCCAGGTTGATCCTTCCTTATTTTAGTCCTGGTTATGGTTTTTGTGTGCTCTTTCTTCCCCTCCCACCCCTCAGTTACCCTGTTATTGTCAGAGTAACGGTCTTATGTGATATTTGTCCTTTTGTGACTGAGTTATTCTACTCAATGCTTCCCTTAAATTGTGTCGTACTTTACAAAGACTTTTTGTTCTTTAGTGCTGCATAGTGTTTTGTTGTTGAAATGTACCACAATTCTTCTATTTCTTTGTTGATGGGCATTTGAGTTGTTTCCATTTTTTCCCTTCTGTGAATATTGCTGCTATGAACATGTTGTTGTTGTTGATGGCTTTCAGGTAGAGCATGACTCATAGCAACCCTATGAGCAAAAGTCCTGAAGCCCCTCTACAACTATTGACATTTATCAAAGTTCATAGGGTTTCCAGAAGCGTGTTGGTTAGGAAGTGGATGCCACTCTTGTTTGCAAACATAGGTGTTAAGTATGTTGTTCTTGTTAAATGCCATCAAATTGGCTCTAATTCCTATTCAACATATTGAAACTCTGAAGAGTACTGTGTCATCCTCGTGATCTCCACTGTGCTGAAGCCTATTTTGCGATCAATCCACCTTGCTGAGAATCTTCCTCTCTTACACTAAAACTTAACGGGCCATTTTACTAGGTAAACAAACTTTTTTTAAAAATATATATATAATTTCATCAGAAGTGTCCTGGTCTAATCAGTAAGTAATAACTTCACCTTATCTGTAGTAAAACACAATTTAAAGTTCATTGAGAGACTGTATGCATAGCAAGACATCAGGTGCCTATTTTGTTTTGTTGAGTCAATAAGTTGTTTTGTGCGTATATTTTTAAAAGTAACTGAAACTCTTGCTTCAGCTTCTTTACTTGTAAAATGGCAATACAAAGAGAATCTTTCTGATAGAATTTTTACGCATTTCATATTTCAACACTGTTGTTCGATGCTGTGGGTTGAGTATGACTCATAGTGACCCTATGAACAAAAGCTCTGAACCCAGTTCTGTTCTGTGCTCTCCTGACACTTCCTGACACACAAGAGCTCATTGCAGCAGTCACCATGCCATTCAACCTATACCAACCCTCCACTCTTCCAAGCATATTGTCCCTATCCAAGAAATAGCCCATCCTAGCAACATGCCTTAAGTACCTGAGGTGAAGCCTCTGCATCCTTACTTCAAAGAGCACTCTGGCTACACCCTCACCAGGACATATTTGTTCATTCTCTTGGCTGTCCATAGGATGTTTAGTGCTCTTCTTCAACACCACAGTTCAAAGGCACTAACTCTTTTCCTGTCATCCTTATCCATTGTCCAGCCCTCAGATGTATAGCAAGGGATTAGAAAGACTGTAGCCTGAATCAGATGCACCTTAGGCCTCACTAATTCATTTTTTCAGTTTAATGTATTCTATTGCTGGTAGACTTTTGATGATGAGGTTGAAGAGTATGTAGATAAAAAGAGAATATATTGCTATAACTAGTTGGACATGTGTTGCCCAAAGGAACTTGTCCTTGGAGAAGGACATCATGCTTGTAACAGTGGAGGGATAGCAAAGGAGAGGAAGACCCTGGATGTGATGGATTGACACAGTGACTGGGGTAATGGGGGAAGGTGTGTCAGACAGTGAGATTGGTTCATGATTGGGCAAGATTTTGAACTATTGTGCTTAGTTAGGGTTGCTGTGGGTCTCAAGCAACTTGATGACACATAACTACAATAGTAGGACATTGTTGGTGTTGTAGACGTCATCAAGCCAATTCTGATTCAGAGTGACTCTATATACAATAGAGCAAATCATTACCCAGTCCTGTGCCATTGTCACAACCAATACTGTGCTTGGAATATCCTTCTTTTAACTGAACTTCTGCTTTATCAAGTATGATGTCTTCGCCAGAGAGTCTTCTATTATATTAGTCAGTTTGTCTCACTGAACAAGTTCTTTAAATGGACCCTCTTTTACCAAGCATATTGTCTTCCTGGGACTATTGATATTGCTGTTGGGTACTCTTGAGATGGAACCAACTCATAGTTGACTCTCCAGCTGATTTTAAAAGGCAGTATTTGCATAGAAGGGGATTGCCCATCTTTAATGCATAAGGCAGTTAATAGATTCAAACAATGTTCCTTTGGATTGGCAGCACAGGTCCTTACCACTAAACCACAAGATCTCCGTTGGGAATCTTGATAATATATGTCAATTTATCTCATTGAAGTTCCTCCTCTTTTTTACTGACCCTTTAGCAAATATGATGTCCTCTCCAGAGGATCATGATAACATAACATATACAAAGTCCATACGATGATATTTCACCTTGATTTTTCCTTTTTATTAGGATTTATTTGTTTATTTGGAAAGTCCTGTTGGTGCAGAAGTTAAATGTTCTGCTGTTAATGAAAATGACAATGGCCTTTAACTCTCTACTCTTCCTATAGAAGACTTAGGGCTTTTGGAAACCCTATGAAGTGGTTCTATCCTGTCCTATAGAATCCTATGAATCTGAATCATCTCATTGGCACTATATATTAATTTTTCAGTATTTTTCAATTTAATTACATAAATATTCCCATTTTAGGAGAGCTGATGGTACTATAGTTAAGACATTTGACTACCAAAAGGATGTCAAGTCAAATTCTCTTGCTTCTCTGTGGGAGAAAGATGAATTGCTTTCTCTGTAAAGATTTAAAACCTTACAAACTCTACAGGGCACTTAAATTATGTCATATAGGGTAGCTGTTAAGTGGAAATAGACTAGATGATGAGAGGTTTGATTTTGGGTAATTATTTTCTTTTCATTTATCACTCCATTTCCCTTTGCAACCCTTCTCTGTTCTTTTATTTGTCTCTTATAGTGGATATATTTTCTTTTAAATATTGCATTGCTATTCTCTATGCATATATCTTAATTTACAAAAGTGATATTGTACCACACACTTTTTAAAAGTGAGTTTCTTATCCTTCATCTACAGTAATAGATTATAAGATTTGGCTTCAAAATTAACTTTAGGACTCAAAGTGATTGCATCAGAATTATGTGGAGAATGTTAGACAAATGCAAATTCCTGAGCACCACTTCAAGTCGTTAAACTCACATTTTTCACTGTCTTCTGAGTTGGATGACCTTCAAGATTTCAGATGATCTAAAATTCTGTGCTTTCCATACAATGGCAAACTTTTCCTCCTTTTTAAAAACAAATTCTCTAATAATTTAACAAACCACTGAACTTTATTATGAAGAATAACTGCATAGAGGCAAACTATTTTTACTGAAATATTAACAAGTGCTTGATAGAATTCATTTTTCCCCCACTAAAAACCCCTAGTAAGTAAGAAGAAAGAGAAACTACAGAGTATATCTTAGTTTAAGTCTCAAGGGTTTTTGTTATTGTTGGAGTTAGTTACAAAATATTGGTTGAATTCTTTGTAAAAATTGTTCCTGTGTGCTTGTAACATTTACCATCAGGACTGGGTGTTTAACATCCATAATTAATGGATTTATTGAATCAGAAATATCATATATTCTTTGTGTACTATCTGAATTATTAGAAGTAATTTCCCTTTGAAAAATATCACAGCTGCCAAGATGTACTTTTGGATGATTCATTTTTTTAAGAAATCAAAGTACTATTCTATAAAAACAGGCTTTCAAACTCTAACAATCTTTTTGTATTAGGAATTATATCTTTTACTAAGAAAGGTGAAGCATTTTGCTTGAAATATATTTCATCTTTATGATACACTGGTAACATAGATATTTGCTGATCAGTTTTTATTAACTTCTTTTCCAAGCAGCTGCTCTTAGGATAGTTGAATTAGAAACAAAGAGGAAATATAACTTGTGTACTGTAGGAGGAGAGTGGAAATGTTGAAAATATTCTGAAACGGAATGAATTTCATCCAATTCCATCTATTATCTCTGTATAGTTTATGTCAAGTTTTATTTCACTTAAATAAGTCTTCTATTACAATATGGACGGATCTACCTAGCACAGTTTTTTAAAGGTGTATGTATAAAGGTTCCTAGGTGGTGTGAAAGTTAAAATGCTCAACTGCTAATCAAAAGGCTAGTGGGTCAAATCTACTCAGACACCTCTGAAGAAAGCCCTGGATACTGGCTTTTAAAACATAAGCCTCTGAAACTCTGCAGAGCATAGTTCTAGTCTCACTCACATGAGGTAGATCATGAATTTGGAATAGACTGAAAAACAACTGTTGTTATGTACTATTGAGTCAGAACCAACATATAGCTGATTTCTCAGCAGGATTTCAGAGGCAATAAATCACATGGGGGTAGGGGGAGAATACCCATCTTTCTCCCACAGACATTCTCATAGCCTAGAGGTAAGGAAGAATTACACTACCAACCCCCAACCAGGCAGTTTTAGTGCACTAATTGTTTTGCAAGAGAAAAAGGCAATGCCTTCCTGTGTGATTTACAGCATCTGAAAACTCACTGAAGGGTCAATTATGAGTTGGTTTCATCTTGAAGGCACTTAACAACAACAGAGACAAAGACAGAGAGACATAGAGAAAGCTACTGGCCAACTGACTAGAAGATATTCATATTTGTTCACATTCTCAAATAAGATGATACAACAGAATGTGGAAATTATAAAAAAGTGATTAATATTGTATGCAAGTAAAGCCTTGTTAAAGATTCCTGGGGGAAAAAATGGCTAGAATAGAACATTGACAGAAAACGTAACCCAAAATTCAAGGTAGAATTAGAAGAAGTTGTGGCAAAAGGTAAATCATTGCTGATAACAGGTGGACCTTGGCTGAAAGCAGAGAATACCAGAAAGTGTTTTGTTTGTATTTTGTGACTATATAAATAATAAAAATTTATGACTAATATTGAAAAGGATGGGAATCCTAGACACTTATTTGTGCTTAGGTGAAACCTAAACCTAGACCAAGAAACAGTTGTCCAAATAGAACAAGGGAACACTGCATGGTGTAAAATCAGAAAAAGTGTGTGTCATGGTTGTATCCTTTCTCTATACCTATTCAATATGTACACTGAGCAAATAATTGAATAAATAGGTCTATAAGAAGAAGAACATGACAATGGGGTTAGGAGAAGACTCATCAATAATGTGTTATGTAAATGACACAATCTTGTTCATTGAAAGTAAAGATGATTTGAAGCACTTGTTGCAGAAGATCAGTAGCCTTCGATACGGGTTGCATGTCCACATCAAGAATACAAAAATCCTCTCCACTGGGCAAACAAGCAACACCATGAGAGATGGGGGAAAACTGAATTGTTGAAATTGTCAACAATTGAATTTTACTTGAATCCATAATCAATATCACTGGGAGCAACAGTCAAGAAATAAGAAGACATGTTACATTAAAGAAATCTGTTGTAAAGAATCTTCTTAAAGTGCTAAATGACAAGGATATCAGTTTAAAGACTAAGATATTCCTGATCCAAGCAAAAGTCTTTCAATTGCTCCCCATGTATCTGGAAGTTGGCCAATGATTAAGGACAACAGAAGAACTGATGCCTTTGAATTGTGATGTTGGTAAAGAGTATTTAATATTCTATCAACTGCCAAAAAGTAAACAAAATTATATGAAGGAAGTATGTGTGAGGGATTATAAAATGGTGCAACCATTCTGGAAGGCAGTTTGGCACTTTCTCAAAAAGCTGAACATAGATATTCCATATGACCCAGATATTCCATTACTTGGAATATAACCTGAGAATATAAAAACTGAGGCACAAACTGAAATTTGTACACCATTGTTTATAGCAGCATTATTCACCATGGCAAGAACATGAAAACAGCCCAAATGTCCAACCACAAATAAATGGATTGAGATTTATAGTACATAGTACATTCACACAATGGAATACTATGCAACACACAGGAGCAATAACTTTGTAAATTATTACCTAACTTGGGAAGGACTGGAGAGCATTGTGCTGAGTGAACTAACTCAGTCCTACAAGGATATAAATATTGTATTAGACCATTATTGTAGAATGAGTATAAGGATCCAAGAGGGGTAGGAGAGGCTGGAAGTAGAGGGATGTTGATGTACAGGGGGAAGAGGAGATTAACTTTGGTTTGTACGATTTGATGGGTTGGAGAGGGGGTGAGAAAAATTTAAATAATTTTTTTGAATTTGTGCTAGAACTTTGTAAATAAACTAGTGGGGGAAAAAAGAATGTGAAGGGGGATTTTAGGAGCAGGGGATGGGGAAGGATGGGTAAGTGAAGCAAATGGGAAAGATCTGGTATGAAAAACAATATACAAGCTTTGTAAATAAGTTTTATTTTTTTTTTTTAAAAAAAGAGTGCTTTTTAGAGACAAGGATGGTGAGACTTCATCTCCCTTATTTTCTGCATATTTTCAGGAAGAACCAGTCCTCAGAAAGATATATGGGAACATGTAGAGGTTCTGTGAAAGAATGAAAGACACTATATCTGCAATGGTGACATTTCCTGGTAACAATGTGTTGTATAAAGTAGAACAGAGAGAAAAAAGAAACTACATCTCCAGTGTTGGAAAGTAGGAACAACCTTCTAAAAACTGCCTTTAGCTTACTCTCTAGGCCATAAGCATTAGCCTCTTAATGTCTTTGTATACTTCATCCTATAAATCTTGATTTCTTTACTGACTTTCAACTTTTCAGTCTTTCATTTAATTTCAAAAGTACATTTGTAAAATTTGTGTTGTCAACATCATCTTTTTTGTTGTTGTTGTTGTTCTTAATGTTTGCCTCCAAGACAGGACCAAGCCATAGCTGACCCTCCAGCAGGTTTTGAGAGGTAGTAAATTGCATGGGAGAAGATTTCCCATTCCTCTTCAGTGGAGTAGCCACATGCTTTTGGGATTGCAGTGCATCTTCTTACCACTAGGCCACTAGTGTTCTTTATTTTTAAACATTAAAATTATCTTAACTAGCATTATTATTGCATTTCTACTTGGAGAACCGATGATGTGAACCTACAAAAATTCAGTAACTCAATTAAAAAAAATATTTAAGTATATTTCCAGGAATGGGTTAAGTTTTGTAGTAGCACATCTAGAATGAAATTTATTTTTGATGTTTCTTCTCATATGTTAACAGAGATCAAACAATAGAAATTGAAGGAGATTATGATATAAGCGGGAAAGAGAAAATCTAAAATAATTCTTTCACCTACTGGTTCAAAGGCAGAGGAAACTTTGAAATAACAATTTGCTTTCCTAAAGTATGCTGTAAATATTTAGATCTAAAGATGTGAAAAGTCTATGCAAGTGTATTTCAAGAATAAAGCTTTTAGATAAGTAGTTCAACATCACACATAGCTTCAAAATTAGAAAATGAACACCAAATTGTGTGGCTTGGTTCAAGGTTACAAAAACCTTGTCTAACTAATTACCTTAATCCCTTAATTCCAATAAAGTAAAATCAAAACAAAACAAAAAAACTCCAACCAAACCCATAGACTTTACTATTTTCTGTTGCAATATGAAGTCTAGGAAACCTGTTTCCTGAACTTATCAAAACATGGATTACACAACAATTTTTTGAGTATACACTATTGTATCTTAATATGTTGGAAAACAAGCAGACATGATGACACGGTGGATCAACACCAAGTACTTATTAACAGTGTAGAAAAATTTTAAAAGTATTGAATAAATATGCCTAGAATCTATTCTGACATTTCTGACAGGTTTTATGCAAAGGATATGTTGATTGTTATAAGTATGCACATATTGAAGATCTGCACCAATCTGATGAACCAGAAATGTCTTCATGAAGTAACAAGGTTTGAGCTGAGGTCTGAAAAGAAGCAAATATTGAAGATGGGCTGTAGAGCCAGAAACAATGTGGAGAGAAGGTACCCAGCAGAAAAGGAAAGGAAGAGAACAAGCCTGGGAAAATAGAAACAAGGCAGAGAATTAAAGGAGACATTGGAATCAGGAATGGTGATCTGAAATTGCAGGGAGTTAGTTGAAGGTTCAGTGAAATTTGGAAACAAAGAAACATATTTAGAAAAAGTAAAAAACACTGAACTTTTCAGAGGTGTTTTGTATAAATTTCACACACAAAGACAAGGGAGCTCTGATGGACTACTTTGTAGAATGTGCTGGATATTGCATTGTTAATCAAAAGGCTCCTGTGTCACTGTCTAGTCATTGCTGAGTCATGGCACTCCTGTGTGTATCACAGTACAACTATACTCCAACTAGTTTCCAAAGACTAATAGTATGGAAGTGTCTATCCAGGCATTTCTTCAATGACCTTTTAATGTAGAACTGCCAACATTTTCTTCAGGAGTTAAAAACAATTTGACATCATCCTGGGACCTCTGATTATATAAAACATTTAATTTCTTTTATTATATACTGAAGCTTCAAAAGCCAAAACAATTTTTTACAAGGTACCGCAGAACTCGTGATTGCTGTGATGCTGAAGATTGTGACAGTGATGTGCCAAACGTGGTAATGGGCACCCGTGGTAGACAGTGTTGGCTGGAGCTTCCCGACTAAAACAAGCCTGGAAGCAGGAGCGGCATCCACTTTCGAAATGACTTGCCACCGGAAACTCTATGTATGAACAGTGCTCAGGCCATTCGTTCATAGGGTCGCTATGAGTCGTCTACGACTCAACGGCATCAAACAACAACAGCAACAACCGCAGAACTAGTGTAAATGCTTGTCATTGTGGCTGGGCTATTTTAAAAGAGACCCTCTGCTTGCGTGTGTGCACACACAGAAAAAAATCTGTCTATGAAGCGCCATGTTTAACCATGCGATCACCACCAGCTTGAAATGACTGACTTTCTTCTGGTCACATATAGTATCATGTAGCCACATTAGCACTACCTCCTAAGGGAAGGCAACATGCTACTGAACACTAAAGATGCAATGTCCTAGCATGTTTGATGGTACCTGGTTTCTGATGAAGTCTACAATTCTTTTCATATTTCTTTCATCCCCAAATTCCAGCATTGTTTTGTCAGTTATAAAATTTAAAGACTTAAGTGAACTGCTGTTCATCTAATAAATACATTGACAGAAATGTATGGGGAAAAATGGAGTGAAAAATAATCGGAGATTTTAGAGACAAAACCACATTCTATGCTCTTCATTAATAAAGTTTGTGTGCTAACCTTATTAAAAATTTGCTTGGGTCAAATTGTTTTCAAAATGGATACAGTTGTACAATATATTTAAAAATAACGTTTTATTCCAAATGGATAAATGTTGATTAATTGGACTTTTAACGTTAAAAAAAATGAATACCAGTGAGTAGGTATTTTAAGAGATGCAGTTCCGCAAAGTGAAATCTCAGTTATCTTTGGATAGATTCTCCACTAGGGGGCAAGAAAAACATCTCAATACGATAAATGTCTTATTAATGACAGACTAGCTTTCAAAACAGGTGCCCCATTCAGGTTCTTTAATTGACAGTCAGCATTTTTCAAATGCATTTAATTGCAAAACAATTCACTTTTAAATATTATCCAGGAGAGAGAATCATCAATTTCATATTTCCCTTTTTGTCTAGGTCTTAGTGACAAAAACGTTTGTTTAGAGCTCATTTGTTATAGGGTATTGAGTGTGCAAATGTAGCTAGAATTTTTCATTGAGAAGCTTTTAACAAAATTAGTTCTGGAAGGAAGAGTTTGTGAATTGAAAAGAGCTAGGATACAAGATGGATGACATGTTCAGTGAGGCAAAATATGCATTTAAAAAGGTTATTTTTTAAAGCTCTTGTAAAACAATATTCTGGCCATTTAGAAAGTAGTGGTAAGGAATTGTCCTGCCAATCCATAGGAGAGTATTTGAACGAACTACCTCCTCCATGGAAGGTAGACGATATGCTACTGTGTGAGTTACTGCCTAAGAAATCCACTGCAGGGTCAGCTACCGGTAGTTTCCCACTCAATGATACACAAAACAATGTAGAAAATAAGTTTCTAACAGTTTGCACCATGTTCATTTGTAGACACTATAAGGACATTATGCTGAGTGAGGTATCTCAGTCACAAAGGGACAAATGCTATATGGTGCCACTGTTGTAGAATGAGGCTGGCATTGGGGTGGGGG
>NW_006399874.1:1997700-2041509 GCF_000299155.1 Elephantulus edwardii
TTGTACACCAATGTTCATAGCAGCATTATTCACCATAGCAAGAACATGGAAAAAGCCCAAATGTCCAACGACAAACGAATGGATTGAGAAAATTATGGTACATTAACACCATGGAATATTATGCAGCAGGTAGAAGCAATAGCTTTGTAAATTATTACCTAACTTGGGAGGGACTGGAGAGCATTATGCTGAGTGAACTAACTCAGACCCACAAGAATAAATACTGTATAAAATCGTTGTTGTAGAACGAGTATAAGGATCCAGGAGGGGTGGGAGAGGCTGGAAGCAGAGGGATGTGGATGTTCAGGAGAAGGGAATTAATCATTGAGTTGTACAATTTGATGGGTAGGGGGGTGAGGGAAATTGTAAAAAATTGTTCAAATTTGTATTAGGATTTTGTAAATAAACTAATGAAAAGGAAAAAAAAAAGTACTCCTTATATTTCATGGCATCAGAGATATCACCCAGTTCCATTCCTTATGGAGACCCTCTACCGCCTATGAGCTTCCTCCAATATCAGACCTTAAAGAATCCTCCTTGGTAATATTTGTTATTAATTTCAATCATAGAATATACATTTTAAATATAATTGAAAATTATCCAAATGTGATATTTTTAGATTATATTAATATTATTATTATATTATTACCATCGTCGTCATCATCTCTTTATTACCTGGGCTTTTTGGTTGGGTTTTTGTTGCTATTGTGTTTTTGTTTTGTTTTGTTTCTGAAGAAATGTGTTTTCATTTACTAATTTAAAACATACACATTCAAATTTTGCTATTTTGCTTGCCCTTAGCTATAGTCCCTGTTCTTGTCAACTAATTATTATTGGTACCTTGTCCGTATATACTTTCCTTCTTTTTTCAATGCTTTCTACATCATTCATTGAGTCTTTCAATATAGAAATTTGAGACTTGAATTTTATTTTCAGTTTTTTCAGCTTGAGTAATGACAAGTTTGCTCCTCCCTTTAGTTTTATAGCTCTAACTCTGTGCATATTTTAACATAAAGCTTTTTGTCTTCTTGAGCTGCCCTTTGAAATCTTCTGTTCAGTTTTTTTGCTTCAGCATTCCTCCTCATTGGTTTGGTTTATTTTCTTTCCAATACATCTCTCTCCCCCCGCCCCAAAGTACTTTATTGCAGATAAGGGAGAATAGAGACAATTCTCTGAAAACTGTTTATCTGTCTACAGATAGTTATTAGCTTTTATTCTTGGGTTAGATGTTAATCTACTTAACATATTACTATTTCTAGTTGAAAGTTACAAAGTTCTTACATTCAAAAGGAAAATTTACATACAGTTTCTCATAAACAGACAATCTAAGGTACAATTAGTTCAGGAAAGATTTTTCTTTCTAAATAAACAGACAGCTTAAGGTAATCTTTATGACAATAGAGAGGTTGAAAAAGGGTCTGAAGAAAAAAAAATTAAATGGTTCAACCAGTTTTGCAGTCTGGAAACCCAGGATGTAAAGTTTTTATACCATGTATTTTAATAATACTGAGCGTAGTAATGTCACCTTATCATGCCCCACTCTTCTTGTATAAGTCTTATAGGATCTATTTTAACCAAAGAAGTAGCTCTGATCCATAAGGACAAACTCTTCTGCTTTGGTCTGGGAGAGTAGAATTTCATTATAAAGAGATTGTTTCTTTTGATTTGTGGATTTTCCATTTGGGAATAGAAATGAAGACTCTGTCTCTTTCTTGCTGGAGTCTCTTTTTGAGAATCACTTGTGGTCTTTTCTTTCTTCCCTGTCTTTGTGATGACCTTTTGCTTCATAGATGCTATGAAGCATAGATACAACATCTTCATAGATGAAGTGTTTAATATCGGTCCAAAATTTATCTTGTAGTTGGTCATTACTTAACGTTCAATGCATCAAATCTATTCTTAAAATGGTTTTAAACTAAGTAGGGATGTTGTTGTTGTTGTTATTATGTGCCGCTGATACACTTGCAACTCATAGAGACCCTATGTACAACAGCCCTAAACCCTGCTCTGTCCTGTGCCAATCTCACTGGCTCTGACACACCCATCCTGATTACCCCAGTCACTGAATCAATCCACCTCATAGAAAGTCCTCCCCTCCTGCGCTGTCCCTCCACCCTCCCAAGCATGATGTCCATCTCCAAGGACCTCTATCTCCTTACAACATGTCCAAAGTATATTAGACGAAGCCTCAGAATCCTTGCCTCCAAGGAGCAGCCTGGTTTAACCCTCTCAAGGATGAATCTGTTTTCTTGGTAGTCCAGGGTACATTCAATACTCTTCTCCAGAACCACAGCTCAAAGGCATCAATTCTCCTTCTATCTTCTTTGGTCATTGTCCAACTCTCTAATGTATAACAAGTGATTGCAAAGACCATAGCCTGTATCAGACACACCTTAGTCTCCAGAGTGACACCATTGCTCTTCAGAACCCTGGAGAGGTTCCTAACAGCAGACTTTCCCTTCGCAATACGTTTTTTTATTTCCTGGCTACTGGTGCCAAGAATGTTGACTGTGGAGCCAAGCAGATTAAAGTTGTTAACAACTTCAATCTCTTCACCATCCATCCTGATGCTGCCAGTTGGTCCAGTGGTGAGAATCTTTGTCTTCTTGACGTTGAGTCTCAATCCATACTGAAGGCTGCAGTCTTTGACCCTCTGCATCAAGCATTTCAGGTCCTCCTCAGTTTCAGCAAGCAGGGTTGTGTCATCTGCATACCGCAGATTGTTAATAGATCTTCCACCAATCCTGATGCCATACTTCTCTTCATAGAGCCCAGCCTCTCGGATAATCTGTTCTGCATACAGGTTGAAAAGATATGGAGATAGGACACATCCCTGGTGTACTCCTTTCCCAATTTTGAACCATGCAGTGTTTCCCTGCTCTGTTCTGACGACTGCCTCTTGGTCCAGGTATAGGTTTCTCATTAGAACAATCAAGTGTTCTGGGATTCCTATTCTTCTCAGAGTCAGCCACAGTTTGTTATGATCCACACAGTCAAATGCCTTAGCATAATCAATGAAACACAGATAGAGCTTCTTCTGGTATTCCTTGCTTTCAGCTAAGATCCATCTTAACATCAGCTACCATATCCCTAGTACCGCGACCCCTTCTAAACCCAGCCTGGACTTCTGGAAATTCTCTGCTGATGTGCTGTTCCAGTTGTTTTTTTATAATCTTCAGTAGAATCTTGCTTGCATGTGAAATCATTCATATCTCCTATAGTTTCCACACTCTGGTCACCTTTCTTTGGGATGAGAACAAATATAGATCTCTTCCAGTCAGTTGGCCAAGTGGTTGTTCTCCAGATTTCTTGGCACAACTTGGTGAGCACATCCAGGGCAGCATCTGTTAGCTGAAATATGTCAATTGGCATACCATCCATTCCTGGGGCCTTATTTTTTGCTATTTCCTTCAAAGCAGCTTGAACTTCTTCCTTCATCACCATAGGCTCTTGCTCATAACTAGGGGTACTTAAGGTCATTACTTAAGTTAATTTTTGGTTCTTATGGAGTTGTTTTCATTTTCTTTAAATTTGATTTGTCCATATGAGTAGTTGATAGTTGAGCATTATTTTCTGAAAGAATCAGTCTTTAAAGAGAGAGATTATTCTGGGAAAGGTGGAAAATTAGGAGAAGGAAAGTTCTTCCATAAGATGAGTTGAGTATAATAGAGATAGTGAACATATGGCAAGGTTCAGATCTGTTGTTCATAGGATTACCATGAGTTGTAGTCGACTTGAAGGCACCTAACCAAGCAATAAAATATGACCCATGTTATTTTTTCAATTAGGTACATTCAAGATGACTACAATCCTATATAGTAACCCTATAACAACAGATTTTAACATGGTTTAGTCATGCACTAGCTTCTTCACAATCTCTGCCATGCTCAAGTCCATGGTGGTAGTCAAATCATAATTTTTGTGATTTTGTCAATATAGATTTTGTTTCTGGTACAATACATTTCTAATTTATCTCTTTATTTTCATAGTCTCAAAGGTCTTTTTATAAAATTCATTTAAATAAATGATGCTTAATCAGCCTTTTTTTTCCTTTTTTTACATTTCTGTCAGCATCTCTCATTTCTCTTCTAATACTTGATCTAAGAAACTTGAGAGTCATAATTTGGAAAAAAGTATGTCTTTGCTTGGCAAATATTTTGAGCTTTAGTATACATGAGAATATTTTCTGAGTGTTCACAGTTGAATAATATTTCAGATGTTCATTATTTCCAAAAGACCTGACTGAACCTCTGAAGTGGCTAAAGCCTATGAACAGTGTCGTTTTCTTCTCTGGGATTTTTATTAGTTGGTAAATACACCCATATTATATGGTTTTCAGTTTTACTAAAGAAATAACATGGCTATTAGGATGTGTTTCAATAGGAGCTGGGTATGCTAGCAGAGCAAATAAGATCCTCCAGAAGAGAGACTTTAGAGAGCTCTGGTGGCCTACCCTATTGAGATCTGCGCTGTTAATCCAAAGGCTTCTCTGGCTGTTCAAATGCATTAACACCTTCATGGGAGAAAGATGGAAAGTCTCTGCTCATATAATTTACAGCCTCAGAGACACAATGGAGGTTCAACTATGAGTTGCCAATGAGAATGAATGAGTGAGTGAGTGAGTAAATAGAGAGATTTTAGACTACAGAAAGGCTAGAAAACATGCTTGACTCAGATTCCCTGAAGGAAGGCCATGGTCTAAGAGTGAAACAATACAAAATCTGGCATGATGATATAGTTAGGACAAGAGATAGGTCTGGGGAAGTATAAGCCTGGATGTACTGATAGTTCAAAAGTATAACAGAGATGGTAAGAATTTAGGACAAGGTTATATTATGTCTGAAGTCTAGTTTGAAACAATGCATAGAAAGATAAATGGACGGTTGAACAGAAAAATGGAAGGCACAGTGAAGGAACTAGCTATCCTGTTGCTTGAAAACGTACTGTCTTAGACTCATTTACCTATCTGCTATTTACATACACTTTCCCTCATCAAATGTCTCAGCCATGCCCAAGCATATCATTTGGTGTACAATGCTAGGAGAGTGCACAGTTATGTCCAATAGGGTTGATAGAGTTGTGGACAGGACTTGAGCCCATCAGAAGCATACATAGTTCAGAAAAACTCTTGTAAATCCTGACAGTGCGTCATGTGATACACACATGGGCTCTGGAATAGGTTTTCTGAACTTTGAAACATCTAGTTGTACATTAGGAGCAGCTGGGATTGGGGCCAAGGCAGGGGAATTACTAAAAACCATTAAAATAATTCAGAACTGCTTATTTTATAATTATCAGTCTATTGATAGAAAATTGCTAATGCATTTCATATTTTATAAAAGAGAAAGAACAGAGGAGAAAGGAAATTCCACTAGCATTATGTTTTTTTAAAAGAAATTGGGACATTTAGTTTAGAATTGTATTAGTATGGTATTGCAAACAATTGAAATGCTTGTAGTGCTATGCAACTAATTGTGCCCTTAAAGAAAAAACATAACGGGAGATAACAAAAACGTGCTTCCTTGTCAATTCCAATTTCTGTTTCTGAATTTATGTGGAGTCCTAAAATGGTGTTGGGATATAGATTTTACTCCATTCTCATTGCAATCTCAGAGTTGTGCTCTGAAAAGGGTGAATGGTGTTGTTAATCCCTCTAGGGAAGTAGTTTTCTAGTTGAGAAACAAACAGCTCTAAATGAAAAATGTGGGTAAGCAAAAAGCTGTGTTATTTTTTTTCTTCCTAAAACAGGTTGAAGATATAACTGACAGAGAAAAACAACTCCATTACACTGTCCTTTAGAAAGTGATCATTGGGGAAGATTCTAATATGTGCCGAGTATCTGCCCCTCTCCTTAATACTCCAGGAATGGAAGGGGACAAGACGAATAGTAAAAAGAGCATAATTTGGGGATCATCAACCATAATCTCAAAAGATCTTTCAGTAGGATAGAGGAGAAAAATGCCTTAATTTTCTTAATAGTATTCTTAGCGTTTAGATTCCATTATAACAGTGTTAATGTTTGGCACTCAGTGAGTACTTTGTGAGCTTATAAAACAATTAACAAGTACCAAATTGTAAGTGAGCATATTATAATACTTGTCACAAGGGTATGTTGTGGCACTTAGTCATGTTCACAGAAATTAATACAAGAAGCAGGTAGCAGGGCTAAGAGCTGATGCTAAGGCTCTCCAGCAAGGTTGTGCAGATCGTGCACTGTGACATCACCGTGGAGCTACAGTCTGTCTCCCACTTCAGCTGTCTGTTGCTCAGTGACGGAGATTTCAACAAGGAAGAGTTCATTTTTCAGAGACAGCAATCATTTATCAATAGATTTATTTAATCATCACAGAATCATTGAATTAGCCAATAACGAGAGGGAAACCGGAGCTCATCTCTTTAAGACAAAACCATGTCTGGTTGCTATGGAGTTGATTGTGGCACCTTGTGGTCCCACATGTGTTGGAGGAGGACTGTGATTCATAAGGTTTTCAGAGGTTGTTTTTTAGAGGTTGGGTTTTAGACACAGATTGCCAGTCTTATTCTTAGGTGCTTTTTAGTGGACTCAAACAACCACCTTCACAATTGCCCTTGAGATAGAATTCTTCATGTGAAAAACCTGCAGGTTGATTATCATCTCCTACTCTTTCTTTTCTCTCCTATCACACTGTCCATCCTTCCACTCAGCATTTTCCCATCATCAAAATTATATGCACATTCTTCAAAGCTGTTGTCCCTCTTGGAACTCTCCATATTCCTTAGGAAGGAAGTCTCCTTAGGAGACTTCTGTTTCTCGGAAACTTATTTCCTCATTCTTCTAGACAAAGTCAGATTTATCTATTCTGCATGATTTAGAATACATTGTACTTTTTCTTCCTGATGCATTATTTTTTTGTTTGTGTTTCTATGTTCCTGATTATATAATTAAGATCTCTCCCTCCCACTAGAATGTGGTCTCCAAGGACAGGGACAATTTTGTTTATCTATTCTCATGTTCCTATTGTTAGTTGTTAGTGAGTTGCTTTGACTCCTGAAGGTCCCACTTGTCCAGAGTAGAACTGCTTCACAAGCTTCTTAAGACTGTTTGAGATCATTAGGAAGACGATTGCTATACTGCTTTGGAAGCAGCCTGTGGGTGAGTTCAAGTCACCGGCCTTCAGGCTAGTTTCAAAACTCTAACTGAAACTCATTGCCATGGAGTTGGAACTGACTCAGAGCTGTCACTCCAGTGGAGTTTTGGAGGCTATAAGTCAGATGGGAGGAAATCGACCACTTTTCTTCATTGGAGCTACCGGTGGATTTGAACCTCTAAGAAGTACCACTTTTGGGGTAGCAGTATACAGTTTCCTAAGGACTACACCAAAGTGCAAACGGTTTATATCCCACTGGAAATGTTATATCCTTAAGGTGTAGTAAATTACCCAAAATAATGGCAAGTATTGAATAAATATTCTATGGTGAATTATTTAATTATACAATAGTAGTATAATTTAATTAAGACTGCTCTGAAGATGGTTGTTATTATAGTTTTGTGCCCTCAAGTCACCTGCAACTCATAGTGACCCTATGTACAACAGCCCTAAATTCTTCTCTGTCCTGTGCCAATTTTATTGTCTCTGACATGCCTACCCCTTTATCCCAGTCACTGAATCCATCCATCTCATCAAGGGTCTTCCTCTCCTGTGCTGTTCATCCACCTTCTCAAGCATGATGTCCCTCTCCAAGGCCTGGTGCTCCTTGCAACATGTCCAAAGTATGTCAGAGAAGCTTCGGAATCTTTCTCTCCAAGGAGCATCCTAGTATTACCCTCTTTAGGACAGACCTGTTTGTTCTCCTAGTAGTCCATTGAATATTCAATGCTCTTCTCTAACACCACATCTCAAAGGCATCAATTTTCCTTTTATGAGCCCTAATCATTGTACAGATTTCTGATGCATAGCAAGTACTTGCAAAGACTATGGCCTGGATCAGGTGTACCTTAGTCTCTGGACTGACTTGACTCTTTGAAGTATCTATCTGACAACAGTCTTTCCGAATTCAATGAAGATGAACAGCAATTACATCAGTTTATTAGAAAAATATTGGCTGTGTCTTCACTATTTTGGCTGTGCTAGCATTAGCATACCTCAGAGTCTATTAGAAACGTATAATCTTAGGCGCTTTTTCAGACAGGTAGAATCAGAATGTGACAATTACATTCTTCTCTGAGTTCTTCCTGAGCATGGAATTTTACTCCAAATCAGAAACTTCACACTAAAATGCTTTGTTTGGCCAGGTAGGTAATCTAAATGAAGGAAAAGGGCTAGATATGTGAATGTAAACCTGATAATATGTGACCTCTGACCTGTGGGTTTTCTAGTAGGATTGGCAGAAATTGTGTTGACATGCAGATTCTGGTGACTGATGTTTAGTGCTTTCCAGTCCTTTGCAGCTTGTGGATAGCTTGTGTGACAAGATTGCCCTTGGGATTTCCTAGAATGTAGTACTGAGGCTGTCAGACCCCTCAGGCTTTCTCTCCCACAGTGCCCCTGGGTGCGTTCAAAGCAGCAACTTTTCCTTTCACAGCTGAATGCTTAGTGGTTGTATCACAGTTACCACTAGAGCCTCATCTGGAAAGACCTTTTAGCCCTGTGTAAAATAAATTTTTCCCTAGGCTCTAAGGAGCTTTGGTGGCTTATTGGAAAGGAGTTGTGCTGCCAATTCAAAGACAGGTGATTCGAATCCACCAGTTAATTTATGGGGATAAGATGGACAATCTACTACCTTGCTATTATTTGCCTCTGAAAATCTGCTTGAGGGTCAGCTTTGGGTCAGTTCTGAACCAAGAGTACATAGCAACAGCAACTCTTTAGATCTAGATAATTGTTATTGTTGTTGTTGCTATTAGTTGCTGTCAGGTTGTGTCCAACTCATGGTGACTCTATGAACAGTCAACCTGAAACCTGCCTTATCCTTTCTCATGATCATCATCTCTGAGACATTAGAGCCCATTGCTGAAGTCACAGTGTCAATCCATCTCATTGAGGGCCTTCCCTCCATCTGACCCTCATCTATCCAAGCATGATGTCCCCTTTCAAAGAATAGCCTTTCCTAGATACATGTCCAAAGTATAAAAGATGAAGCTTTATCATTCTTGTCTACTAAGAGCACTCTGGCTGCACTTTTTCCAAGACATAGCTGTTTGTTCTTTTGGCATTCCAAAGGATAGTCAGTACTCTTCCCCAGTACCACAACTCAAAGGCATCAATTCTTCTTTCATCCTTCTGTTGTTGTCCAGCTTTCTGATGCATAGCAGATGATTGAGATCCCGACTTGAATCAGGTACACCTTAGTCTTCAAACTGCTATCATTGCTCTTCAGCAATTTGAAGAGATCCCTGACAGCAGACTTGCTCAGTGCAATATATCCTCTGATTTCCTGACTGCTGGTATCAAGGCTGTTGATTATAAATCCAAGCAAGAGGAAATAAATTATTGGCTTAGGGAATTATGGTACTGTTGTCCTCAGGGAGTTGTGCTGCTAACCCAAAGTGATGCCTCTTTTTTTTAATTTATTTTTTAAAAAAATTTAAAAAATGATTTTTTAAAATGTTTATTTATTTATTTTTAACTTGGTGTACCATTGAATTGGATCCAACAGGCACAGGAGGAGATTGCCCCTCCTTCTCCAGCAGAGCAACTGGTGTATTCGAACCACACACCTTCGGGATTGCAGTGCAGCTTCTTGTCACTAGGCCACCAGAGCTCCCTAAGGGATGTCTCTTTGGTGATTTGAATATCACAGCAGATCCTTGGGAGAAAGATGGGCAATCTTCTTCCATGCTATGTACAGCCTCTGAAAACCCACTATGAGTTAGCTATGAGTCCATTCCAACTCAATGGCAATGATTTGGAGACTTAAGATAAACCAGAAAACAAATATCTGTGGGATTGAAATACAGACAACTAATTCTTTTTTAAAAGCAAAGAGATTATTAAAGTCAAGCAGATCACTCTTGTGGAATAATGGTTCCAGTCTGCAGTATCATTTAAATGGGAACCGTTTTAAGAATGCAGTAAACCCTTCATTATTTTTACACTACTACAGAGCTCTGGTGCCCTAGTCATGAGAAATTGTGCTGCAATCACAAAGGCATACAGTTCAAATCCACCAGCTGTTCTGTGGGAGAGGGGTGGGCAGCCTCTAAAAACCTGCTGCAGGGTCAGCTATGAGTTGGTTCAAACTCAGTGGCACACAGCAATAACAACAAAGTCGGGACTAGTTGAATTTTGCAAGTCAGAAGAGCATCTTTCTTTTACCTTAATATTTTCATTTGTTCTATTTTTTTTAAACTTCTTTATTCAATACCCACTTGAATGTCTACTCTGCTTGGAGGGGCCTGTGCTAGGTCTGCAAGACTTAAAGATGAATAACATATAATTCAATAATTCTAATGGTTTATAGTTTCATAAGGACAGTTAATAGTCATGAAGAAGAATTCCTATCAGTATTCTACAATAATTGGTTAAATCTGTTTTACAGATATATTTTTAAGAAGGTTGAATAGATCACAAAACTAGATGAGGCTACTGAAGAGTTTATCAGTCTCAGGATAAGTATTGTGAAGGACGTTTATTATAAGAAACAGCCCAACAACCACCCCCGCAAAATACTGAAGAAGTGAATTGTGAACAGAATTTGTAATAATCTTGCTTATTTTAAAATAGCAAAACTTTTTTGAACACTTCCTAAACTTCGTTATTACCGGCAGAGAAGAAAGTTTCCTTCTTTTTCCTGCCAGAAGAGAAGACTATTTCACTAAATTTATAGCTTAGAATTTCACTCCTCAAGCAGATCGGAGACCTCAGCTCTTTAATCAAATTTGACAAATTTCGTTTTTGCCCGTTGCAGTACTCTCCTCTGTCCAGTTGGCTTGAGGGAATTCTGTTACTTTATCTCTGTTAGAGAAGATTTTCTCACCTCTGGAGAATCAGTGACATTGATGAGAAAGCACAGCACAAGTAGCAAACACTTCACAAGACTTTATATTAGTTTGGTGGCAGCTGTGATCAAGAACATAATAAAAATCAATTGAACATTTTATTCAAACACCACTTATTGGTTATCTACCAGTAGTGATTGTACAGAGATTGAACTAGTTTGCTTTTACACAATATCTGGGTCAAAGGGTTTCCTCCAGGATAAAAGTTATGTGTTCTCTTGTTTGGCCTGACTTCTCCTAGTCATGAATCCTTCTATGTTGAACAACATTCTGATGATAAACTTAGGAGCTTTTCAATTATTTTTTTGCTTTAAGGCAAGATAAAAATGTGTCTTTCAGTAGAATCAAACCAAACAAACACCTTAGATGACTCTATCCTTTAGTATTTTCCTGTTCTCTGGATACTAAATTGCTCATCTAAGTAGAAATTGTTTTAAGGCTTTAGTTTCATTGTTTCCATCATGACTGTGATAGGATTTTTATATTGTGTTTTATTGTATTTCCTACATGACAGCTCTGTTCGTCATGTATTACAAAATCTCAGCATTTGGCTTTATCCTATTGTCCCAATTATTTCTTTTCAGTATTTCCAAATTTCTCTTTCCTATCTAACAAGAGGCCAACTTGTCCGCCTACTGACTTTTCCCTCTTCCGGAAAAGTGCAGAGGGTTAAACGTTATTCCAATAAACTCAAGTCTGTCCTGTAAGGCACTGTTTTCAGTTAAGTCTTCATCGTTAACTGTCTTGTTCTAACTCATTCATTTTCCCTCCACATGTATTGATGAAATATCCTCCAAAATTTTCCTGCTCCAATCACTGTTTGGCCAACAATCATACTGTGTAAAATAAAAATATGATCACACACGCCTGTCTCTTGCTGAAAGCACTTTAGTAATTTTTCATTGCCTGAGAGTAATAAGCAGACGTAAAAGATCCACTGGTATTACATCTCCTGCATGACTTTCTATTATTACATCAGCCACCCTGACCTCC
Organism: Elephantulus edwardii; assembly: GCF_000299155.1. Classification (NCBI taxonomy): domain Eukaryota; kingdom Metazoa; phylum Chordata; class Mammalia; order Macroscelidea; family Macroscelididae; genus Elephantulus; species Elephantulus edwardii. The sequence continues at coordinate 2,009,672 of NW_006399874.1, forward strand.
TCTGATCTCTGATTGGAGACTACTTTGGCTTTGTTGTTGCTGTTAGTTGCTGTGAGTCATCTCTGATATGTAGACTTTGAATATAACAGAATGAAAACATCACTTTATCTTGTATGTCCTCCTAATGTAGAAGACTCATCTTCTAGCACTGTATGAAATGGTACTCTGCTGTGATCAATAAATTTCCCTGGCTATGTTTTGAAAAATGATTGCAAGGCCTTTTTTTTCTAGTCTGCCTTACTCTTAAGTCTTAATTTTATTCTGTCTTTGACATTCTTCAGTAGGTTTTCCCTTAGCTAAATGTCATGCACCATTCTCTCTTGTCTGTCCTTCTCCTCTATTAGCCTCTATTTAGGGGAATATACTCACTTTGCACTTGCTTTAAGAGCATAGTCTCTGAAGACTAGCACCTTGAACTAAAATCATGGTTGCATTATTTGCAGATTCGGGACCTTGAATAATTTTTGTCCTCTCCATGTTTTAGTTTTCTCATCTGTGAAACAGGGTATTATTAATTATATCTAATATTATTTTTGGGAACCCTGGTGGCCCAGTGGTAAGATGCTGCACTGTAACCCTTAAGGCAAGTGGTTTGGATCCACTAGTTACTCTGTAGGAGAAGGATGAGCAGTCTCCTCCCATGTGGTGTATATTGTCTCTGAAAACCTGCTGGAGGATCAGCTATGAGTTGGTTCCTACTTCACTGCACACAACAACAATGACATCAATATTATTATACCCAAGGATGGCTGAGAACAAGAGTTATAGTGAAAACTAAATGAATAAATACATACAAAGAATTAGCCATATGAATGCACACTAAATTATCATAGTTCAGTATCTGTTAACCTTTTTGAAACTGTGATGACTCAGTTCAAATATTTTTAGTTAGGTTGAGATAATTAAAAAAAAAATCTGCTGAGATAAAGGGAAGCAAGAATTCCAAAGCCAAGTATAAATGATTTGGGGTTAATAATAATTTGTATCAATTATTTCTTTTCTATTCAGAATAATAAGATAACAACACATGATTTTTGTAATCAAATATTAAAATGAAATGGATAGAAATAGATGAACATATTTACTAGAAAAAACAATGGAATGCACAAACAGCATTACATAATGACTCAAATGCTTTTTCAGTCACAAACATTTTATTGGATATTTCTAATATTTTCAACATCAAACTAACTCCTATGAACTGCATAAATATTGTGTCACCTAGCTTACGTGTAATAAAAACTTTGTGATCTTCAGACCCATTACTTGGGCGTGAGGTTTAAAGTGAGTTTTATAGAGTCTGATCCTAAGGCATGCTTCTGAGGAGACACTGATAGACACAGGGAAGAGATGCTTTCTAGAATGCTATTTAAATCTCTAGCTGGCTTCAGGACTAGAGCATTCTTCTATTTAAAGCAATGGGTTGCTGCAGTTAGAATGATCTCTGATACTATGATACCCAAAGGATTTAATGGTTGAGAACAGAGTGTATTGGCTGAGATTCAGTGAAGCTATAGTTTTAAATAAAAGCAGATTTTTTTCTTGAATGTCAGCCAGAACTGAGCAATGCTTGGGGACCTCAGGCAGGAAGCTCCTTGGCATCCCCAGAAACTAGTGTTGACATCCTGCCAGGGCTAAGACAAAATTGGTTGGCTCCTATAAATCACTCTGTATGATCAGGAACTGTCTCTTTAAGTTATTATACAGACCAGGCCCTGTTGAGTGTGAAAGGGGTCCAGCCAGCCCCAATATTCTGATTTTTTTAGGGCAAGTGTAAATAGAAAGAATGATCCTGAAAACCCAAGCCCACAAAAACAACAGAGTAAAGGCAGAGAGAGAGAGATTGCTAAACAAGAGGCAAAGAGATTTAATTACAAATAATTTCTCTCTCTGTCTCTCTCTCTCTCTCCAGTATTTGACTTTCTTTATTATCTATTGCAAAGCTACAACTTCGACTTTCTTCTATCCTAATGAGTTTATGTATGGTGCTCAAAAGACCTATGTGATAAAAAAAAAAATCCCACATAAGCAAAATATTTCCTTCTTTTGATAAAATATCAATAAATAGAATACTACATGACAATGCCATATGTATAGTCTTGGTATGCTGTTGTTGTTGTTAAGTGTCATCGAGTCGTAGACGACTCATAGCAACCCTATGAAAGAAATACCTGAGCACTGTTCATACATAGAGTTTCCGGAGGCAAGCTATTTCAGAAGTGGATGCCGCTCCTGCTTCCAGGCTTGTCTTGGTATACTGAATTATTAATACACACAAACATTTCAAGTATATTTTCAGTAAATTTTTCAATTACTATGTCTACATTTACAGTGAGTCTGAACATTATTTTTCTCTTTAATCTTGAGCTTTTCAATTAGATATTTATGTGTAAGGGCTGAAACATGAATTTATCTTCATTATCTCAAATGAAATCTGTCAATGCATTTTGACAGTTATTTTATTTAATAATGATATTTATGATAAATATTGTCAAATTTTATGTGGGACATAAAAATAAGATTTGGTCTTGTGCTCAAAGTACTCACGATCTGGCGAAATTATTTTTGGTGTTTAAAAAATCATCCTTTTCAAATGATAAAGCATAAATCATAATGTGTACATTTGGTAGAATCTTATTTTATCAGTAATAGGATGCTTATGTCATCATCTAGCCATATAATTAAGTGAAAATTAAATATTTCTTTCTCCTCACTTCCACTCATGAACATTCCCTGGCCATCTTTTCTGTGAAGCTGAATCATCCAATGGTTGCTATTCCTGAACATGAAACCCTTGGTTCCAAAGAGGTAAATGTAAGATACATTTGGGGATCAATTTATGTTGAATGATAGGTTACAGAATTGAACTGATTTTATTTCTTAATAGTCAAATCATCCTTTACCTCCCCTTTTGAAGTAATTGACTAAATTTATCTAGTGTTGTTCAGAAACATTGAAAGTTATAGAAATAAAGTCCTACCTCTTTCCAAATTAAAAGGTGAGTTCCCCCATGAATAGCAACTTAAACATAAAACAATTTATATGCTAAGCGTCTCTGACTTTCTGATTTTTCTCCTTGGGAAGAGTATGCGAAATTACCTTTTATGCAGTTATATCCCCTGAAAGCCCACTGGAAGATCAACTACGAGGTCTCACTTGAAAGCTGTGAGTTAGTTTAGTTAGTTACTTCATACATTGACTTATCTTTATCTGCAAATTATGAAACCACTAAGATATTATAATGATATAACTCTGCTATAATTTGTCATCAAAATATAAATATATGTTAAGTAGATTTGAACTTATCCATGTGAACAGAAATCAGGAAACCTATTGCACTGAGAAAGTCTACAGTTAGGGACCTCTCCAAAGTATTGAAGACTAATGATGTAATTTTGAGGACTAAGATGTGTCTGATACAGGCCATCCATTTTCTTTATGATCAATTTCTATGCATCTGAGAGAAGGACAATGTGTAAGGATGATAGAAGAATTACTTCCTTTGAGTTATGGTGTTGGAGAATAGCACTGAACATCCCATGGGTGGCCAAAAAAATAAACAGGTATGTCTTGGAGATGGTGTAGCTGGAATGTTCTTTGGAGGAAAGTATGGTGAGGCTTCACCTCACATACTTGGTCTCATAGACATGTCAAGAGGTAGCATATGACCAAAACCCAGCAATATTGAAGGAAAAAGTCCTAGATGCACTAAAGACACTGGTAAAAAGTATGATTCCAGAGACTGATAGAATATCAATTAAGCTGTTGAAACAAACAGATTCAGGCCTGGATGAGTTCACTAGTGTATTCCAAATAATTGGGAAGAAAGGTGCCTGGGCAATTCACTGGAGGAGACATATATGTATATGTGTGTATGTAGATAGATAGATAGATAAATAGATAGATAGATAGAGAGAGATAGATACATGGATATATAGATATATAGATGTATAGATATATCAATATATAGATAGAAATATCTCAAAAAAAAAGTTTTCAGAATTTGTGGAAGAATACCATTAATATCACTCACAAGTAAGGTCTTACTGAAAATAATGGAAAAAATTTTGACCCTGGTAATGGAAAGGTGAGGGAAAATGTTAAAAAAATGGTTAAAAAGACCATTTCTAGATCCATCTTGAAATACAGTGTTGTGAGAGACAGGATAATATCCATACACATACAATGCAGACCTGTTAAAACTACTATAACTCAAATATATATAACAACAACCAGAGCCAAAGAGGAGAAAATAGAAGACTTGTACCAACTTTTGCAGCCAGAAATTGATTGAACATACAACACAAATACATTAATAATAATGGGTGACTGGAATGCAAAAATTGGGCAGAGGATGAAGGATCTCTAGTTGGAAAACATGGACTTGGTGACAGAAATGAGGCTGAAGATAGAATAATAAAATTCTGTACAATGACCTATTCATTGCAAATACCTTTTATAAGAAACAGAAATGATGATTATACACATGAGCTTCACCTGATAGTCTATGTAGGAATCAGATTATTTATATCTTTGGGAAGGAAAAAAAAATCAATGGAGAAGCTCAATATTAACTGTGAAAACTAGTCCAGGTGCTGATTGTTGAACAGACCATCAACTACTCATATGCAAGTTCATGTTAAAGCAAAATAAAATAAAAGAAATAAAATAATAAAATAAAATCCACACCCCCAAATGAATGGGTTGAGAAGTTGTGGTACAGTCACATAATGGAATACTATGCAGCATGTAGGAACAATGATTTTTTTAAATACTACCTAACTTGGTAGGGACTGGAGAGCATTATGCTAAATGAAATAACTCATTCCCACAAGGACAAATACTATATAAAACCATTTTGTAGAATGAGTATGAGGATCTAAAGTTGGGGTAGGGTTGAAGGAGAGGGGTGAGGATAGACTGGGGGTTGTTACATAGGGGTGCACAATTCAATGAGGGGGTGAAGGAAATGGGAAGGATCTTTTGTGAAAAACAATGTACTCAAACTTTGTAAATAACTCAGTATAAAATAAAACCCACAAGAACTAAAGTTAACTTTAAGTCTATCCCATCAAATTTAAAGACCATCTCAGAAACAGGTTTGAAGCCTTGAACACTAATAAGTGAAGACCAGATTAGCTGTGGGAGGATGTCAGGTATATTATCCATGAAGAATACAAAAAGTCATCATAGACAGAAGAAGAATTAAAACATTAAGATGTATGTCAGAAAAGACTCTGAATATTGCACTAAAACACAGAGAATCCAAAACAAAGGGAAGAAAGTGAAGAAGTTAAAGAAGCTGAAAAGATGATTTCAAAGGGTAGCTCTTGAGGACAAAGTATTATAATACATAAACTATATTGACAGGGGACTGTAGAAATTCAAGCTAGATTTAGGCAAGGATCTGGTTGATGGAAATCAGAAATATATTTACTTCTATTGCCTATAAAAAGTTATTTAATTGTGTGGATCATAATAGTTAGGAATACTTTTTCAACCATAGGGATTCCCTAAGACTTAATTCAGAACCTGTATAGAGATTAAGTACCAGTTGTTCAAATATAACAAGGTCCTATTGAATCATTTAAAATCAAGAAAGTTATGGGTCAGGGTTGTATCTTTTTATTATGTTTACTTCTTATATATGCTAAGCTAATAATCTGAAAATCTGAAACATATGAAAAATAATATAGTAACATATTTGGAGGAGGATTCATAAACGTGATTGTTGTTGTTGTTTGGTGCCGTCGAGTCGTAGAGGACTCATAGCGACCCTATGAACAAAAGGCCTGAGCACTGTTCGTTCATAGAGTTTCCGGAGACAAGCCATTTCGGAAGTGGATGCCGGTCCTGCTTCCAGGCTTGTTTTAGTCGGGAAGCTCCAGCAAACACTGTCCACCATGGGTACCCATTACCACGATTGGCACATCACTGTCACAGTGTTCAGCATCACAGCAACCACGAGTTACCTCTGTACAGCAACACACAGACCAGTGCTATACCACCTAGAAGAATGTTTGACAGGAAAACAATTTGGACCCGGCCTGAGGGCCGCAGATGAAAATCACCCACCTTCGGCTTGGTAGCATAACTTCCTTTCCAGTAGGCCAAGGTAACTCTCTCTTTGTCGTTATCATTGTTATTGTTTGTGATATGCACTTATAATATTGCTTGCATATAAAAAAATGTAATGTAGCTGTGGGGCATGACTGGCCAAGAAGTATCGTCCAGCCGCTGCTTCCCCAGCATCTGCTAAAGGCTACAGCTAAGCTCAGACACATTCACTCCTTAGTCAGTGACAGAACCACTGCCTGCCAGGTAGAGGGGCTGTGGTTTTAGACCACAGTCCAGCCCAGAGCACTAAAGTGCTGCTCAGGTTGCCTGGAGCCCCACTACCCTGTCACCTGGAGACAAATCAATTACCACCCCTGTTGTTCATCACAGAGCATCAATATCACAGGTTCTTTGAGTGAAACAATGCTGTCTAACTACATCACATGGGATTTCATAAGCTCAAGTAGAAAACCTGAGTTGAGGTCTGGTTTCAGGAGGGCAACAGTCATCCCACTCCTGGTTGACTGTTCTTGCCTAGAGGGCAGCACAAATATACAAGTCCTCCACAAAATATTTCCATACCTGAGTCATTGTATCATTACAACAACCTAGTATCTACTAAGAAAAGCCTCATATAATGTCAAGAAAGCAGCAATCTTCCTCAGCCATCAAGAAAAAAACCAAATAAACCTTCTCCTAAAAAGGCAGACCCAGTGAATACCCCAGATAAAGATAACCAGAAGAAATATGTTGATGTGGAGTTATTTGATCAGCTACAGAAGAAGATCTAAATGGTGGAAGAAACAGTGGAAGTTATTACAAGAGCAAATACTCCAGAGATAACAATCCAGAAAAAAACACACTGATGAAGAGTAACTTGAACAGCTATGGAAGAGAATGCCAAAAAATGGAAGAATGAATTGATGGTATAGATAAGGAGGTACAAGAACTTAATAAATCATCACAAGGCAGAAAGGGTACAGTCAACACAATACTGGAAATTACAGAAATGCATGAAAATGCAATACAGAATATTAAGACCAATATGGCAGAAGTGTTCAACACACTGGTGGGACAAAAAGTAGAACTGAAGATATGGAATAGAGCCAGTGAGTTGGAAGACAAGAACCTCACTGAAAACTTACTAGAAGAAAAATTTGAAATAAAACATAAGGAAAATGAAGAAAACATTAGAATCATGTGAGATTACATCAAAAGAACAACATATGTATGGTTGGAATTCCAGAACATGGGAGGGACAGGGAAGTCATGGAGAAAATTGTGGAAGAAATAGTAGAAGAAAACGTCCCTGGTATTTTGAAGAATGAGAAAAATCCACATTCAAGAAGCAGAGTAAACACCAAATAGACTGGACCTCAAAAGAAAAAACATCAAGACATATCATAGTCAAATTCTCCAGATTAAAAGATAAAGATACAATACTAAAAGCAGCATGAGAAAAGGAAGGAGTCACCTACAAAGGGGAAACAATTAGATTACGTTTGTTTTTTGTTTTGTTTTGTTTTGTTTTTTGTTTTTTAGACTGGTCAAGTGAAGCAGTGGTAGTGGAGAAGGAACAAAGAAATCTGTAACTGACTGTGATCAGTTAGTTGTGGCCTCCACTGCACTCGGACCAGCCTAGATTACGTTTTGATTTCTCAGTTGAAACTATGTGAGCTAGAAGACATGGGTGACATATACAGAGTTGAAAGAAAACAATTGCCAGCCAAAGATTGTATACTCAGCAAAGCTCTCCATCCAATATAAACAAGAAATTGGACCCTTTGCAGAAAAGAAGGAACTCAAGGAAATTGTGAAAACAAGACCAAAACTACAAGAAATTTTAAGTGAAGTCCTCACACAGAGATGTCAAAAGAATGTGGACGAACTACAGTAGTCAGATACAACAGAAAAAGAAACATGGCAAAATGTGAAAAGTAAAACCTGGCCTTACAGTAAGTATACTTAATGTGAATGGACTAAATGCATAAATGGAAAGAAAAAGAATAGCAGAATGGATAAGAAAACAAAGCCCATCAATATGAGACACACTTAAAAAATGTAGAGGAAAACAGATTCAAAATCAAAGACTAGAAAAAAAATTAATCAAGTAAATGGCATCCACCAAAAAGGCAGGAATAGCAATACTAATCTCTGATAAAATAGACTTCAGAATGAAAATCACCATAAAAGATAAGGAAGGACATTAAATACTGATTAAAGATAAAATAGATCAAGAAGAATACCTTGATTAACATTTATATACCAAATGATAGATCAGAAAAATACATAAAACAATCATTAACAGAATTGAAAAAATTACATTAATGATCACATTAAAATCACATTAGTGATAGGAGACTTCAACACACCACTACCACCAAAGGATAGGTCAACCCAAAAGAAACGACTAAGATGTGGAAGAGCTAACCTATAAAATCAGCCAACTTGACCTTGTGGATGTATTCAGGGTAATGCACACAACTAGAATTCAATTAACTTTCTTCTCAAGTGCGTTATGGTACATTCTCCAGAATAGACCACTTATTAGGAAAAATCATAAATTAGAATTTTAAAAAATATATTTAAATAATACAAAGTACCTTCTCAGATCAGATTCCATAAAACTAGAAATCAACTACAGGAGAGTAAAGCTTACAAAACCACCCATGTGGAAACTGATTAACTCTCTATACGATTGGGTTATAAAACAAAGTTTACAGAATCCTACCAGGCCTCCACATGAAAAAGACTTGATAACACAATTATAAAATGGGCAAAAGACATGGAAAAAATTTTCAAGGAGGAAGACATTAAAATGGCCAGAAAACACATGAGGGAGTGCCCCAAATCACTTAGCAATAAGGCAGGTGCAAATCAGAGCCATAATGAGATATGATCTCACTCTAGTAGCAGTGGCAAAGTGTACCAGGACAGCAAGTAATAAATGTTGGAGAGGATGTGGTGAGATGGGAACTCTTACATATTGTTGGTGGGATTGTGAAATGGTACAACCACTCTAGAGGACGTTTTGAAATTTTCTCAGAAAGCTGAAAATAGAAATTTCGTATGACCCATCAATTCCACTGTTTGCAGGGATTATGCCCCAAGAAATTGAGAACTGAGGCATAAATAGAGACTTGAACATCAATGTTCACAGCAGCATTATTCACCATCACAAGAACATGCAAACAGCCCAAATGTCCAACCACAGTTGAATGGATTTAGAAATTGTGGTGTATTCACATGATGGAATACTGTGCAGTACCCAGGAGCAATGATTTTGTAAATTACTTTCTAATTTGGGATGGACTGGAGACCATTATTCTGAGCAGACTAACTCAGTCTCATAAGGAAAAATACTGTATAATATAATCATTGTAGAATGTGTCTGAGGATCCAAGGGGAGTAGGGTGGGAGCAGAATTATTATGATGGGGAGGAGATGAGAGGTAGGGGGGATGAGAGTGATTAATTATAGGTCATACAATATGCTGGATGGAGGGAGTGGTGGGTAAAGAAAATGGGAAAGAACCAGTGTGAGGAAATATGTATATAAATTTGAAAGTAAACCAGTACAAAATAAAAATGTCATATGAAAAAAATGTAATGTATGAAGCACTTCTTGATGAACATCAGTGATTATACCCATCTGAATGAATTATATCTCATATAAAAACAAAAAGGTATTTATAACTGAACTAATAAAAATCATCATGATACATGGAGAAAAAATTGATATTGTCAAGAATTTAATTTTACTTGGTTTTACAATCAGCAGTCATGGAAGCAACAGTCAAATAATCAAATGATTTGTCACTGGATAAAGTATTTTTTAATTTTTATTTTTTTAATACTTTAATGAAAATGTATAGAAAACGTGGATATCCATTCATTCATTGTTGCACTTTCCCCTCCATACTCTGCCCCAGTTCACTCTTTTCTTTAAAAGGATTCTTTCATTGTTGCACAATTTTCTCCCTCCCCCCCACCAAGTCCACTTTGTTGTGCACTGCTTAATTCTGGACTGTTGTCATGCAAATAATACTTAATCATATAATCCTTTTAAACAGTTTTTTCCCCTCATCTGTCTCAATACAGTATTCATTAATTATCCCCATTTGATGGGAGTGTAATAAGGTGCAACCACTATTGAAAACAGTATGGCACTTTCTCAAAAAGTTGGAAATAGAAATACCATTTGACCAAGCAATTTCCACTAATGGGAATATACCCTAAAGAAACCAGAACTGCCACTCAAAGAGATATATGCACGCCCATGTTTATTGCTGCATTGTTTACAATAGCAAAGAGATGGAAGCAAGCAAAGTGCCAGCCAACAAATGAATGGATAGAGAAGCTGTGGTATATTCACATAATGGAATATTACATTGCACTGAAAAACAAGGAACTCATAAAATATTATACTAATTGTGTGACTCTGGAGGACATTATGCTGAGTTAAATATCTCAGCCACAAAAGGACAAATACTTAATGCTACTGTTATAAAACAGGACTGTCATTGGATAAATTTGCTGCCAAGATCTCTTTAACCTTTGAAAAACAGCAAAAATATCACTTTGAGGAGTAAAATGCACCAAACCATGGTAATATTAATTGACTCATATGCATGTGGAAGTTGGACTACAAATAGAGAAGACTCGAGAAAAATCCATGCCTTAGATCTGTGGTGTTTGCAAAAAATATAGAATTGGCTATGGATTATAAAAATCACCCTCCCCCAAAACTGAAAATGAAATCTATCTTGAAAAATGTGAGCCAGATTCTCCTTAGAAGCAAGAATGGAAAGACTTTATATCACATAATGGGGTTATGTTATCAAGAGAGGATCACCCCTGGAGATAGATATCATTCTTGGAAAAGTAAGGAGTCTGTGAAAAAGAGGCAGTCTCTCAGAAATGAACTGACACAATAGCTGCAACACGGGACTATAGTATAGCAAAGGTTTTGGGGATAAAAAGCTAGGTAGTGTTTTCATCTCTTATATATAAGATTCTTAGGGGTGCTCTCATGGCCTAGTGGCAAGAAGCTGCACTGCAGTCTCAGAGGCGCACGGTTCAAATCCACCAGATGCTCTGCTGGGAAAAGGAGGGACAATCTCCTCCTGTACCTGTCAGATCCGATTTGACGGTACACACACACACACAAAATAATAAAATAAAAAATAAAAAAAAAAGATTCTTGGAAGCAGGAATGGTATCCACTTCCTAAACAATATGCCTCCAAAAACGCTATGAACTTTGATAAATGTCGATAGTTGTAGAGGGGCTCCAGGCCTTCTGTTCATAAGGTCACTATGGGTCATGCTCAACTCGAAGGCAAATCATCAACAACAACAATATAAGATTCTTACCACAGGACCAATAGGTAACATCATGGTGGATGGAGAAGAGATTGAAACTGTCAACAATTTCGTCTTACTTGAATCCACAGTTTAACACCCTTTGTACCAGCAATTAGAGAAACAGGAGACATATTGAATTGTGAATGTCTGCATTTAGGGACCTCTCCAAATTACTGAGAAGTAATGATGTCAGCTTGAGGACTAAGCTGCAGCTGATTCAGTCATGGTCTTTCTGATAACTTGCTATGTATTTGAAAAGTAGACAATGAATAGTGATGACAGAAGGAGAATTGATGCCTTTGAGCTGTGGTGTTGTAGAAGAGCACTGAACATCCCATGGACTGCCAGGAGGTATTTCTTGGAGAGGGTGCAGCCAGAGTGCTCTTTGGATACAAGGATGATGAGGCTTGGCCTCACATACAGTGAGCATGTTGCTAGGAGGAACTATTCCTTGGAAAGGGACTTGATGCTTGGAAGAGAAGAGGGTCAGCAAGGGAAATGAAGACCCTCATTCAGGTGGATTATCATGTGCTCAAGTGTGTCAGGAAGTATGAAGATGGCATAGGATACAAAAGGGTTCAGATCAGCTGTTCATAGGATTGCTAGAAGTTATATTTGATTCAATGGCACCTACCAAAACCAACAATTAGTAGAAGCTGACTTGATGGCATCTAACAATAAGTTTCATCATGGATTAAGGTTGGACTAAAGTTTTAACCCATCAGTCATTTCTGAACAGAAGTTGAGGCTATCTGCTTTTTGAAAAGCACAGAGCTAGGAAACTAAGAGACAGTTTCCCCCTGTATTTTTCTATCTCTATATGTTGGAATTAAATTGATAGCAGTGGATTTTGCTTTTTGTATTAAGGATACTAACAATCCTTTCCTTGTGATAATGAAAAATTGTATAATAGTGAAGAATTAGATGCAACACATTTATTAAAAAGAGATAATAAATTTGCTCTTTCCAGATGAATATCAAGTAGTCAAATATGCTCTTCATTTCAAACACATTAATTTTGAAGACTGCATAATTTAAAGCTGCACAACAAAATGTGTCTAAAAATAGGAGAAATTGAGTAAATAACAAACATCCAATTCAAGTAATTCTTATTAAATTAAAAACCTTTGATTTGTAATCCATCTATAACGTTAGATTGGTTCTGACCCATTCTCTGTGAGGTTTCTAATGTTTTAACTATGGAAGGAAACTTTTTACCTCTCTTTAAAAGAGTGACTCTTAGTGACTTGAAAAATTTTGTATTATAAAAGAGAAGAAGGTAAATATGGGAACTTACAAGTTTTGTAATTATTATCCAACTTTGAAAGTTAAACTTTTAACAAATCTAAACACACACTTTTGATATAAATGTCAAAAGTATTTTGATTCTTATTTAGAAATACATAAAAAAGCATCATGAAAGAAAGTACAGTTAGACATTTAATATTTGTGAGAGGCAGCAGTTATGGTGGTACTATAATAAAAATAAGTAATTAATCAAAAGGATATTATTTTGTTTCCAATGTGCTTTATTTTACTTTACAGTAATGTTAATATATTTTGGAACTTTTTAGCAACTTTTTACAACTCTTTATTACTTATAATCTGAATGTAATATTTTCTGTATATTTATCCAAAGCTTTTTCTTTGTTATTTATTTACCAACAATACATTAAGCACCTAAGTGTGTCATTTTATAAAGCAAATATAGTTTTATGACTATAGCCTAAGGAAAAGTCAATCCAGTTACAAATCTAGTACAAATAAAAATTATGGAAGAACCCAGGATTATATTTTCAGACTTGTCTTTGAGTTTTCTTTCATTTCCTAAAGATGATAGTCTGACTTTCTCACTACTGGACTCTTAATTTTTAAGAAGTTTGTTGGAGACTTGGGGACTGAAATGTTGGGATCTTGCCAATTTCCTGGGCCTTTGCACAGGCATAGACAGCTAGCTCCCTACCAACCAGCTGCAAGAAGGGAGATAGGTCCTTGGATCAGACATTAGTACTGAGAAATTGGGGGCTCTACCATTTGGACCTTATTACTTTCCAGGACAGTTTTTCTGAACAAAGCATTTCAGGGAACACTTCTGGGCCTTTGCCTACTACTTGGGTGGAAATCAACCCTCTTCCATCAAACTACAGGACAAGGCAGAGAACTGGGGTTACCACAGTTTGGTAGAAAAATCCAGATCTCTGTTCCACAAAGATGAACTGGATGGGAAGTTTGCCATAGGAAATGGAGAATAGAGTTGCTCATAAATCACCAGAGAGGAACATAGCAACTTATCAGGGAAATGGAATCAGGAAACTGAATCAGGGACAATATTTAAAGTCTATTAACATTAAAGTCAGTAACATTATAAAGATAAGGAACTGACAACAACCTATGCAGACACCACAGAAACTGCCTCACATATACCATGAAGAAATTCATATAATGTCAAGGAAGCAGCAGGCCATTTTCAAACAGTATGAAGAAACTCTTATTTTTAAAAAAGTCGACCAGATTAAAGATACAATGGCTACCCAAGAGACAGGGAGGCAAAGAAATAGATCAACATGGAGTTACATGAACTTCTACTGAACTAATTACAAAGAATGTAAAAAAGAACTGAAACCATAAATAAAGTTTGTTGTTGAGTACTGTCATGTCCGAACCAGCCTAAAACTGACCCCTCAGCAGATTTTCAGAGGCAGTTAATTATACAGAAGGAGATTGCCCATTTGTCTCCTGCAGAAGGGCTGGTGGATTTGAACCATTTATTTTGGGGATTGTAAGACAGCTTGTTACCACTAGACTATAAGAGCTCCCTATAAATAAGGAGGCATAAGAATTAAATAAAAATCATTATAAGACTGAGAGAGTAAAACTGACACAGCACTAGAATTGACAGTATTACATGGAAATGCAATCCAGAATATGAAGACCAAAAGCACAGAACTTTTTAACATGTTTTGGGGGGTGGGCAGAAGCAGAATAGAAGAGTTGAAGAAGGGAAGCAGAAGAAAAGAATTTCAAAGGGAACCTACTAGAAGAAGAAAAAGAACAACCCAACAACAGAGAAGATGGAAGGAAAATGAAGAAAATATTTGAGTTATGTAGGATATCAAATACAATAACATACGTGTAACTGGAATTGCAGTACAAGGAGAAGGGAGAGAAAGCATTGAGAAAATTTTGGAAGAGATATTAGAAGAAAACTTCCCAGGTATCATGACAAATCTGGAAATCCACATTCAAGTTGCTCAGCAAACTCCAAACAGACTAGACTCCAAAGGGAAAACTTCAAGATGTATCATAGTGAAATTCTCCAATATTAAAGAAAAGAAAGAGTGCTAAAAGCAGTATAAGAGGAAAAAAGAGTCTACGACAAAGGAGAATCAGTTACAGTAAGCTCAGACTTCTCAGCAGAAACCAGACAAGGAAGAATGCAGTGAGGTAGTATATACAGAAGACTGAGAGAAAGCAATTGCTAACTGAAGACCCTGTTACTAGCAATACTGTCTATAAAATATGAAGTAGTCATTAGGCCATTTGCAGAAAAGCAGAGATGTAAGGAATTCATGAAGACAATACAGACTCAGCAAGAGATACTAAAGGAAGTCCTTCACACAGAAAGGATACAGAAAAGAGGATAGACCAAAGCAGTAATAATAGAAAAATGAATGCAGTAAAATGACAATAATAAAACCTGGCGTGTCAAATTTTACACATTATGTGAATGGCATAAACACAATGATTACAAGAAAAAGAGCTGCAGAACAGGTTAAAAAAATCAAGACCAATCAATGTGTTGTCTACACATGATGCATCTAAGAAATGAGGAAGAGGTCAAGGATGAAAAAAAAAATTATACTAAGCAAATGACATCTATAAGAAAGCAGGAGCGGTAGCACAGATTTCTGATAAAATAAACTTTGAGATGAAAACTACTATAAAAGATAAGAAAGGTACTATATACTAATTGAAATCACAATAGATCATGAAGAAATAACCTTGGTTAACATCTATGCATCAAATTATAATACTTGTAAAACAATAGTTAACAGATTTTTAAAAAGAAATGGACACCCACCACTGTGGTAACAGTAGGAGACTTTACTACCCCTCTCATCAAAGGATAGGAAAACTAGGAAGAAGTTCAAAAAAGATGTGGAGGAACTAGACTATACAATTAGCCAACTCAATCTAGTGGATTTATTCAAGGTACTACAGTCAATTAAACGTCAATTTACTTTCTTCTAACCTGTGTGTAATACATTCTCCAGAATTGATCATACAATAATATACAAAGCAAGCTTCAGCAAATTTAAGACAAAAAACAAAACAAAACAAAACAACAAAAAACACAACTTTGAGATAATACAGAGTAACTTCTCAGAGCACAAAGCTATAAAACTAGAAATAAACAAGAGGATGAAGGATATAAACCCTACCCACTGGAAGCTAAATAACACCCTGCTAGAAAACTATTTGGTATTTTGTTGTTGTTTTAAGTGCCATCAAAAAGCTTGCCAGTCATAGCAATCCTATGTACAATAGCCCTGTAATCTGTTCCATCCTGTGCCAATTTTATTGTCTCTGACACATCAACTCACATTATCCCAGTCACTGAATCATTCCATCTTATTTAGGGTCTTCCTCTCTTGTGCTGTCCTTCCACCCTCCTAAGCATGCCCTCCCTCTCCAAGGACTGGTCCCTCCTTGCAACATGTCCAAAGTATGTTACATGAAGCTTCAAAATTCTTGCCTTCGTGGAGCAGCCTGGTTTCACCTTCTCATAGAAGAAATAAAAAGTAAAGTAAAAATATTCCTCGAAACAAGTGAAAATACAGCATATCAAAACTAAAGCAGTCCTCTGAGGGAAGTTCCTAACAATAAGTAATCACATTAAAAAAGAAGAAAGAATTAAAATAAACTAATCACCTAATCACCTCCAAGAAAGTAAAAAATAGCAGCAAGCTAATTCCACATCTTCTAGAAGAACGGAAATGATAAGGACAAGGGCTGACATCCATGGGGTAGAAAACAGAGTAACAGTTGAAACTACCAACAAGACCAGGAGCTGGTTCTTTGAAAGGGTCAATAAAATTGACAAACCATTGGCAAACTTAACAACAAAAAAAAAAAACCCAACCAACTTGCATAGTTGTTGTTGTGGAATATTGAAGAATCAGAACCAACCCATCGCTGACCCTCTGAAAGATTTTCAGATGCCGTTTATTATAGGCAGGAAATTGCTCATCTTTCTCTTAGCAGCTGATGGCCTCCATCCATGTGCCTTCAGGGTTGCAGTGAAGCTTCTTATTACTAGGCCACAAGAGCATTTAGGGAACCTCAAAAGTAAGACCATAGATAGATCTGGGGCCTGTGTATGCAGGACAATGCCCAATCCAGCTTGAAGCAGCTAGAGCAGTCATCCTCCAAAATCTTAAACCATCTTAGGGGCTTGATCTCTCCAGAGGGGATTGTTAGAATTAGAATCAAGACCAGCTACAACTTTAAGTTTGAAAAATAGAGTTTTCAGGACCAGGAAGCCGATACTGACATGAATAGAATTAGTGCTCTGGGCACATGCATGATGTCAGAGAAGAGGAGCCAGAATGAGAACCATCCACTAAACTTTGAACTCTCCATGGCATCTTCTCCTTGGTCCAGACTCCAACTCTAAGGCCTGTCCAGAGAAGAAAGCTATAAAGAGGACTTCACCTCACTAGCAATTCTGACTTTCTTTCACATTTCCTTTCAAAAAGGCCCATCCCTTGTTTTTAAGAAGTGTTTTGAAATGAATTCCTTTTTTTCCCCAGTGTAAACATTTGTGTCTCTCAACTCAATCATCTTCATTCTGTTGATAAGCACAGAATGATAATATAATTTGATAAGCTTTTATAGTGTTGTTACTGTTATTAGGCACTGTCTAGTCAAGTATGATTCACAGCAAGCCAGTGAACAACAACTGAATTCTGTCCTTTCTGTGCTATCCTTATCATTCCTAACACACTTGAGTTCCTGGCTGTAGAGGCCATATTAATCCCTTTAGTTCAAGATCTTACTCTTTCACTGACTACCCATCTTTTCAAGCATGATGTCCCTTTCAAAGGAATAGCCTTCCTAGCAATACTTTTGTAATAGGAAGAATAATGTTTAAAGCAAGGAATTTTTTTAAATTTTTTTATTTTATTATTTTTGTGTGAGTGCACTGTCAAATCAGATCTGACTGATACAGGAGGAGACTGTCCCTCCTTCCCCGGCAGAGCATCTGGTGGATTCGAACTGTGCGCCTCTGGGATTGTAGTTGCAGCTCCTTGCCACTAGGCTACCAGAGCTCCCCTTAAAGCAAGGAATTTTTATTCTTCCTGAGTCTTGTCAGTCTTAGAAGAGTTAAAAGGTATCATCATAGTCTGGTGTCAGTCTCACTAGTGAATATGTGCTGAGAAACATCATCTCCATCCAGAAACCATCTTCTCTGTCTCTGCAAATAGTAGTGAACCAAGTTGGCTACTCATTCTTACCTCCTGTTCCACATTGTAGCTATAATAATGACTTCAGAACACTAAAAAAGAAAGGAGATATGGCAATGATATGGAAGCTATATGAATCTGAATATGACTTTGGTATTTCATGTGTTTAAATATATACATCTTCACATGAAATTTTTTACTCAGCTTTGATAATTGTATTTTCAAAATAAAATTCTTCCTCCCCGTCCCCAATCAATCAGCTGGAAGTACAACAAAGGATTTCATTGACTAGAAATAATTTCAGACTTCTAAATAAAGACAAAAGGGCACTCACAAAATCTCTGGAGGTGGGCAAAGACATTTAAATCTACTGCCTTTGAGCTGATTGTAATTTCTTAGTGTCTCTCCATTGTGTTTCTGAGACTGTAAATCTTTGTGGGAAGAGACTGCTCATCTTTCTCCCATAAAGTGGCTGATGAATTCAAATGACTGGTTGGCAGAGCAATACATTACACATTTTACCGCTAGGACTCTGGAATTCCCACATAATTCACATTCAAGAGCTCACATATACGATAAGGTTTGAAATCCTCAAATTCTAGCTCCTTCTTTGTCAGTATCTAAAGGATGATCAAATCAGTTTTTCTTTAATAAATGAAAGCATAAACAATTTCATTTTCAGTTTGAGAGTCAAGAAAGAAATGTCCCCTAGGAAACTACTAATTCATTTCCAAAAACCTCATTAGATGCATTTGACTCTGACTTTTCAGATTCCCTTGTTGTTAATAAAACAACCTTGGAGATAATCATTCACTAAGGATCAGCAGAACTACATACTAAGCAACTTTTCTCCTGTTTTCTTATTCCATTTCGACAGATTTTTTATAAACATTTAGAAGTTGGCAAGAAAAGCTCTGCCAGTGAGGTGACTATGACTGATTGGTTGCTGTGGTAGAATACAAGCTTTTGTGCTTATTTCACTTTGGATTTAGAACTTCCACTGACATTTGAAGTTTTAATTTTATGAGAAAAGCATCCTATTCCATTCTGCAGATGAGGACATAGAGACTGGAAAAGAACTGGCTTGTCCAAGAAAGTTGCTCTCATTTTCTGATTTCATTCAAGAGTAAAAATGAGATTATCAAGTAGAATGGGTGCACATTACTCCTGTCAGGCAATTTTCCATAAATATGATTTCTCAGAATCAAACTTGGATAAAACTTGGGTTGCAGAAAGTTCAAGGTTGTAATCTTTGGCAAGCATTGGGAACCTAGATGTTATTAACTCCTGATTAAAAGCAGTTTTGTATGCTTGGAGAGACAACTACTTAAGGCAACAGTAAATTTATCTTGTAAAAATAAAGGCACATAATGTGAGCACCTGACTGATAGTCATTTTGCAGAAATGTGTTGGTAGGCAAGAATTTCCTCAACCTAGGACTGGCAGGAATGTGCTCGTCAGTATGTCTGCTGGGTTGTCTACACCTCACCTGGTTGACAAGGGCCTGAATTTAATTTATTTTTTCAGATTTTTTATTGTTTTGCATGCATTCATTAATACACATTATATATATATTGTGTTTTATTCATGCATATTGTCCATCATAAAAATAATTCACATATATTTTGCTTTATATAGTCAATGGCCAATAACTTTTAAAAATGGGCAAAAGCAGGTAAGGATCATGAGGGTAGGACAGGAGAGGGTGAGTTTCAGATTTGTTGTTTACAGGGCTTCTGAGTCATAATTGACTTGATAGCACCTAACAATAACAGAAAAACATGTGCCCATGAATAAATTTCTAGCTATAGTTTTAATATTTTTTTAAAATTAGATGATTCCTATCTCATAAAGGAAATGAATCAAATAGTTCTTATCTAATAGAAATGTGAATGAACCACACATGAAAATCCAAATTTAAATTTTAAAATATCTACATATGCAGATGACACAACCCTGCTTGCTGAAACTGAGAAGGACCTCATGCACTTGCTGCAGAGGGTCAAGGACTACAGCCTTCAGTATGGACTGAGGCTCAATGTCAAGAAGACAAAAATTCTCACCACTGGACCAATTGGTAGCATCAGGATGGATGGCGAAGAGATTGAGATTTTTCACAGTTTCAGTTTGCTCGGCTCCACGGTCAACACTCTTGGCACCAGCATTCAGGAAATCAAAACACGAATTGCGATGGGAAAGTCTGCTGTTAGGGACCTCTCCAAAGTACTCAAGAGAAATAGTGTCTCTCTGGAGACTAAGGTGTGCCTGATACAGGCCATGGTCTTTGCAATCACTTGTTATGCATCAGAGATTTGGACAATGACTAGGGAGGATAGAAGGAGAATTGACACCTTTGAGCTGTGGTGCTGGAGAAGAGTATTGAGTGTACCATGGACTGCCAAGAAAACAAACAGATTCATCCTAGAGAGGGTTAAACCAGACTACTCATTGGAAGCAAGGATTCTGGGGCTTCGTCTGACATACTTTGGACATGTTGTAAGGAGAGACAGGTCCTTGGAGAGGGACATCATGCTTGGTAGGGTGGAGGGACAGCACAGGATGGGAAGACCCTCTATGAGGTGGATTGATTCAGTGACTGGGGTAATAGGGATGGGTGTGTCAGAGGCAGTGTGATTGGCACAGGATAGAGCAGGGTTTAGGGCTGTTGTACACAGGATCACTATGAGTCACAAATGACTCGACAGCACATAACAACAACAACAACAACATTATTAAAAAGTGAAAAGGAAACAAAATTAATAATATATTCTATTTAACCTCATATATTAAAATTAAAAGTTGTTATATGTTCTGGTTGCATATCATTGAATCTTGTTTTGTTACTGGGTTTTGTGCCTGCTTGGCACTCCCCTTTTCCATCCACGTTTTCTGATTTATGATGGAGAAAAAACCCTTTGTGCCTGTTTGACCACTGAACTTCAGAAGTAGTAACCTTCTGAACAGCTGATCTTATATTTGAGAAAGTCTGACTCTAAAGTTACAATTAACATCCTTGGTACCAACAGTCAGGAAATAAGATGAAAATAAGGTGGGAAAATTTGCAGTTAGGGACTTTTTCCAAACTATTGAGGAGTAATTATGTCAGTGTAAGGACTAAGGTGTGTCTGATTCAGACCATAGTGTTTTTTATTACTTTCTATGCATCTGAGAGCAGAACAACGAATAAGGATGACAGAAAAAAATCTGACACGTTTAAGCTGTAGTGCTGGAGAAGAGCACTGAGCATCCCATGGATGGCCAAGAGAATGAATAAATAGGTCTTGGAAAGGGTGCAACAAGAGTGTTCTTTGGAGGCAAAAATGATGAAACTATGCCTCACATACTTTGAGAATATTTCTAGGAGGGGTTATTCCTTGGAGAAGGACATGATGCTGGGAAGGAGGGAGGGTCAGCAAAGGAAAGGAAGACCGTCAACCTGGTGGATTGACTCAGTGACTGTCACATGGGCTCTTGTGTGTCAGGAAGTGTGAGGCTGGCATAGGGTAAAACAAGATTCAGATCTTTTGTTCATAGCGTTACCTGTTTTTCTTTCTTGATTTGACTGCACCTAACAACAAAAGCAGCAACTCTAAAGTAGACAAAGAATCAGACCAAATTTATTTTTCTATCTAGGGACTCAGTTTAATAAAAAAAAAAAAAAAAAAAAGGTGGGAGTTTGATAATTTTACTTTGTCTTCAGAATTATCTTGATTTATCAATCAAGATTGATGTTGGGTTTGGTACTATAACAAGTCACTGCAAAGCCCAGCAAACATCAAAAACTAGTGGGACTTCATGGAGCTTAGGTGGTCTAGTGGTTAAGGGGTTATACTACTACCCTAAAGACCTGTGGTTCAATTGTATCAGCTCCTCCTTTGGAGAAAGATGGACATTCTCCATGTCATTTCATTTATGTCTTCTGATAACTTTGAGTTGATTCTTACTCAATGGTAATGAGTAAATGAGTAGAATTTATAGCTTTTTTATGTGGTGACTTGAGAAAACGGTTTCTCATTGTTCAAGGGAAACAAACAAAGTCATAAAAGCTGGGTTAATGACTGTTTGGAGCTCTGCTCTTCTACATATTAGATGGCTTTGACCTCTCAATTCAGTGTTACACTCGAGAGTACATTAACTACAATCTCTATTCATCATGCCAACTTTACAGGACCTTAGTTACTGAATATTTTATTGCTTCTGAAATATGAAGATTATATTCTGATACAACTTTTATGTTTATACATCACAGTTAATATTTAAATGTAGAAATGCACATAAAATATTTCAGGGAAAAATATTCTCTAGCACATAATAATATTATAATCTATCTTTTCCTGGATATTTTTTCTAGATACATGAAATCTGTTGTAATATTCAGAAGAGGATAAATGTAAATAATGTTTTTTAGGAATTTAAATATTTAATATGACAAGAAAGAGTATGTATAATGAAAATAAACTTACACAATACATTCTTAAAAATGCTTTCAGGAATATTAGCTTAAATTCTATAGGACTCTGCTAAGAAGTTATGCTATAGTCCAAAAGCCATGTGGTTCAAACCCACTAGCTGCTCCATGGAAGAATAATGGGCAATTTCCTCTGTCCTGTACAATTTACTGCCTCTGAAGCCCACCGGAGGGTCAGCTATGAGTCAGTTCCAACTCGAGGCATAGAAAAACAACTCTTCTTACTCATAGTTAATACTAAGTAAAAAAAAAACCCAAAAAACAAAAAACCCACATTTGACTGCTTTCACAATTATGATATGCTAAGTGTCTTATTAAGTTCTTTTATACTTATACTTCCTTATATTCAAATAAGTGCATTATTTTACTGACAATGTGAAAAAAATTTTAAGGCTTAACTGCTCAATTGCTGCTCTAGAAGTAAGGACATTTTCATTTGCTTAAATGTTTACTTTTGTTTTTCCTGGCCTTTTAGCTCTTTAACTATATTGTAATTGGAAAAGGAAAGAAATATTTCACAAATTGTTAAAAGTCCTGACTATCAGTCGTAGCAGAACACTTTCTTTCTATCCATCTGTGCAGTCTTGGTGTCTGTAATCATTTTGATCTTCCAATGGGCCCATAATGAGCAAAATCATAGTGTCTTGAGTTTGCCATCCTTCTTTTTTTTTTTACTTTATTATTTTTGTGTGTGTACCGTCAAATCAGATCTGACTGGTACAGGAGGAGATTGTTCCTCCTTCCCCGGCAGAGCATCTGGTGGATTTGAACCGCGCACCTCTGGGACTATAGTTGCAGCTCCTTGCCACCAGGCCACCAGAGCTCCCCTTAGTTTGCCATCCTTCTAACTACTTTTCCTCTGCAATATGAGAAAAATTGCCATGAACTATAGCATCTTATGTTGAATTGGAACAGAGAGAGTGCTTAGTTCAGTATGATACTTAAATTATTGTGAATAACATTCCTTGTACAGTTTCTGTTTAATTCTTCTGATAAGAGGGAGTCCGTAATTTCATATGTTTTATTATGTCAAAAGCTATTAGGCATAGGAACAAAAACAAATAGGAAATATCAGCACTGTGTCCGAGGGTACATTTAATCTTTTGAGTCTCAATTGAATCTTCTGTAAAATGAGATCAAAGGATTATAGTAAAGATATTTAATTCATGTCAAGAACTTAGTGTATAAAGTATATAAACCATAATATAAACAACGATTAAGACAATTTTTAATAAGCATAAACCATGATGATGACATTTTTTAAAAAAGCAACTCTTGTGAGGCTTTCAGAAAAATTAGAAAGTGAGAGCTTTTATTTGTCAAGCAAACAAAAAGAAAGTTGTTGTTATTGTTATTGTTGTGTACCATAGAGTCCCACCTGACCCATCGCTGACCCTCCAGTGGGTGTTCAGAGGCTGCTAATCACATGGAAGGAGATTCCCCATCCTTCTCCCTCAGAGAAGCTTCTGGCCTCGAATCATGTACTTCCAGGATTGTAGCACAGCTACATTAATTTTCCCCCTCCTTTTATTTGAAAGTTTCAGAGGATTCATTCTAGAATTTCAGAGGATCCGACGTAGGTAAAACTTTATTAAGCTTCACCGAGCTACAACTTCCTCTATTTCATGAGTGTTACACGGATATTTTTATGGTATAACCAATCAACAGAGTATAGTGCTATCACCTTTTCTTCATAGATTTTTCTTCACTTCCCTCTTCTAGTACAAAAGGCTCTTCTTTCATATATAATATAGAACACACCTACCTTCAAGTAACCTGCTTAGATGCTTGAACATACCATAGTATGGCAGAAAGGCTGCCTTTGTATTTTATTTTTGTCCTTAATTTACATTGTACTTGGAGACAGTTCTGAGCATCTCCCTCAGACCTCCCTGTGGTCCTGCAAAGCAGTCATAATTATTTACAGGAGAGCAATTAGCCTCAATCCTTCTCTGCCAGATAGTTTAGAATGCTCCATCGATGGCTATCATCTGGAATCTAGACATAGAAATGTTCGTTGTCTCATCTATTAATGTCACTTTGTCACATTACTTCAGTTAGACTAACTGGAGAACAAAATTTTTCTTTGGCTCCCATCTCTGATACATACTTTTATCCTTTGTTCTATTTCATAATCACCTTCCTAGTTTCCAGTACCCAGCTCCTTTCAGCTCAGTTTTTGTGCTTCAGACAGTCCAACTCTTTAAAATAGTAACACACTGTAATTGAACAAAAGAAGAGATGATTGGAATCACTGTTCTACCACCTAACTAAATATGATCAAATGAAAATATTAAAACCAGGCAAGAGGTTTATTTGTTGACGCTATCTTTTGCAATGTCCCAGTCTGCAGAAAGATGGGTTAATAGTATCCCTATTCACATTATCTTCTTGTTTTCCACATTTTATTGTAGAGCATGATGGAAGCTAGCACTACTAAGGCAAGGCAAGGCAGCAGGCAAGAAATGGAAAGGCCTAGTCTCTGGTGGCATGATCTGTAGCATATTGTGTTGTTAACCTAAGGGCCTAGTTTCTCCAATGGCTCAAATCTACCAGTAGCTCCAGGGAGTAAGAGGGGCAGTCTCCTCCCATTAAAATTTAGAGCCTTGGAAACCAAGGCCAGTGGAGGGTCCCCATGAGTTGAAGTAGTGAGGTTTTGTTGGTGTGTACTTTTCCTGAATTGCTATTTGGTAGTATTGTATTTCAGTTTGCCTTAACCCCTCAAGTCCATCCTGACCCCTCTGAAGGAGACCTGACTCCTCTGCTGAGAGCTCAAAGGGTCAAGTCTTGTGCAAAGGTGTAGCTACATGCCTTTATTTGCTGTTTATCATGTAATAGGAGAACAGTGACTAAAGGAAGAAAAATCATTCCTACCCTAAACTATGCTTGGTATGAGGTAGTACACAAAGAAAATATGGATATGTAACTTTTCAAGGATACTTACTTTTTACTGAATTTATTCTTCCCCTTCAATCTGACCATGATATTTTCTTTTTTTGCAGCAATGAAATGGGAGTGGAAACTACAAGCTCAGGCTGCTGAAGTCTCTGGAAAGCTGGTGCTAACCACATGCTCGTTGTAATTTTTGTTTATCTCAGAGTGATTGATCCCTGTATGAGCTACACTGCAACAGTGGAGTGAAGGAGAAACGTTTCATGCAAGCATGAAGTGTTACAAGGACCCCACTAACATCCAGAATAGAAGAGACTCACCAACTGCTTCCTGCACCAGTGATAGAGCCTTAATGCCTTCTCTTCAGCTGACAGAAATAGTAATGTCCCCCTATACTTAGCAGCCTAATAAAGAGGAATCATGGGTAAATAGAAGAAAAGCTTTGACTATTTTTCCAGACCAGCTTTATTTAATATATTACATTATTTAAGCAGGTTTGGGTTTTATCGGGATTTTTTTGGTGGTGTGGTTTTATTGGTTAAGTTTTTCTTTTCCCCTCCTTTTTCTGTCTTTTTGCTTCACTCTTTTTTAGATGTAAAGACAAATAAAAATCCAAAACTGCCTGACTTCAGGGTGTGCTCTGATGTTTATAGGTCCATTGGAGATATGTTGGAAATGAGGAAGCTTGATGTTTAGTATAATATGGAGAGTTGTTCTGTCCTGGTAGAGGGTTCTGTGCTGTCTACACTGGCTGTGTCCAGGTGGTCCTGTGATGTTGAACATTGCAGAGCTGTGATATCTCTGATAACACTGTCTTTCTATTCATCATCACATGATTCATGTGAAAATTATTCCAGAATTAACTCCTACTTATGATCCGGGAGCAGAAGGCATGGAGCAGGCCACACAGTGCTGACTTTCACAGAAGCCCTTTTCAACCATACCCTCTGTTATTGGGAACAATTTGCCTAGCTGACGTCAGGTATTTCTCATAAGACCACCTCGCCTCTTCTGAGTGGTTTTCTTTTGCCTCATTTTCAGCTGGGAAGCCCAATTCTAGTTCTCACCTCTTGATAGTACATCTCTCTGCTCATCTCCTTCTCTCCAGACAAAACCTATTTCTCAGTAAAACCACTTTAGATGATTATTGTTATTGTTGTTGTGCACTGAAGAGGCAGAACTGACCCATAGGTGACCCTCCGGTGGGTTTTCAGAGGCAGTTAGTTGCATGGGAGGAGATTGTCCACCCTTCTTCCATGAAGCAGCTGATGGCCTCAAACCATGTGCCTTTGGGATTGTAGTACAATTTCTTGCCAATAGCCACTTTATTATTATAATAACTGTCAATATTCACTCCACCCTTATCGTTGTGTTAGAGCTAACTCCTAATTGGTCCTTCAGTGGGTTTTTGGTGGCTAGAAATTACATAGGTGGAGAGAAGTGGCTCATTTTTCTCCCATGGAGCTTCTGGTGGATTAGAATTGATCACTTTTAAGTGAGCAATCAACTGCCTGTGAACTATGCCATCAGTTCTATAATCTAACCATGTACCAAGCACCACATCAAGAGCTCCACATAAATATACTTTGATCTTCCCAATGAACTTGTAAAGTCAGTAAAATTTTATCTATGTTTTATGCTTATGAGAACAGGTTCCAAATTATTAAACCAAGTAGATGGTGATGGCAGAATTCAAATTCAAGCAATCTGATTTTAACCATGCCTTTTCCTCTATAATTTACATTATAATTTATTTATCAACTTTTATACATAGCATGTAGAATGGTGAGTTGGCCACATTTCTCACCTCATTGGATATTGTTGTTCTTTGGACTCTCTTGATTGTACTTATTTTATTAGATTATTTATGGATCAATTATCATATGAAAGCTTCTACATTTATCAGAGTTCATAGAGTTTCCAGAGGCATTCCTAAACTAGGAAGTGAATGCCATTCCTGCTTCCAAACCTGTCATAGTGTGTTATTATTGTTATGTGCCATTGAGTTGCCTGCAAAGTATTATGGACACATATTCTGATGTGTTCAATGAAGGCCTTTTGAATGAATGAACACAGAACAGTGTATGTGTATGTATATATACATGCATCTAGAGAGAGCTCAGATGGTACCAGAGGATGTATAGTTGGGAGGAAGTAATAGTGCAATTTCAAAGTCAATGCCTTTATAGTAGTTCAAACCCACGAGTGGCTGTGCTGGAGAAAGATGGACAGTCTTCTCATGTTTGATTTACAACCTCTCCTAAACCCACTGGTAGGTTCTGACTTGTTAGCAATGGGTGAATGAGAGATATAGGTATAGTGATAGGGAGAGAGAGAGAGGAAAGGTATACTTACCTACAATTTCCTAGCTATTTCTCTTAAATGGGTACATTCATATTTATTCATATCAGCTATCCTATATTGGAAGGTTTCTCCTCATGTTTGAAAAACCTATGTTCTTCACTGTTATACATGGGTTAACTGGTTTAAACCAGACATGGAAACTGGTTTATTTGTAATCCCAGGGTACATTAGTATAGATGAAAGGAAAGGGGAAAATGCCAATTAAAAAAATTATACAGAAAGTTACTAGAATTAGAAAAACAGTTCTTTGCCTTTGAGGAGTTCTAGGACACCAGGTCGAACATACCTGAGAGTTTATTCAACTTAGAGGAAAAGGAACTACATTATTTAAAGCTTGACCAACAATCTCTGAATAGCTGTGACTTTTATCTATGTAAAGTTTTCTTCTGACTCTCTTAAATTTTTCTTCTGACTTTCTTAATGCTTTATAATTGTTTGCTGGTGAAATTTTAATTTTGGAGAAAATGAGAAGTCTAATGAAAATGTTTTTATAGACTTTGAAGTAAAGTGCATAAAAAAGGAGCTAATTAAAGAGTAAGTAACAAGAGAATAGTCCCAGGATTTTATTTTTCGGGCAAGGAGAAAATTTTTCAACTTGAACAGAGAACAAAAATCTTTGTATAACAGGTCTATAGTGTATTTCCAAGTTTGAAGCCATTTTTAGTCATTTAAAAGAAATTAAACCACATAATAAAATAATTTTATTTGTTATTGTTGTCATGTGCCATCGAATCACTTGCAACTCATAGTGACCCTGTGTACAATATCCCTAAACTCTGCTCTATCCTGTGCCAACTTCACTGTCTCCAACGTACCTACTCCCACTATCCTGAACACTAACTCGATCTGTCTCATCAAAGTTCTTCCTCTCCTTCATCATCCCTCCACTCTCCCAAACATGAAGTTTCTCTCCAAGGACTGGTTCCTCCTTGCAACATGCCCAAAGTATGTCAGCCAAAGCTTCAGAATCCTTGCCTCCCAGGAGCAGCCCAGCTTCACCCTCTCCAGGACAACCCTGTTTGTTCTATTAGCAGTCCATGGTATATTCAACACTCTTCTCCAGCACCACAGCTCAGAGGCATCAATTATCTTTCTATCATCCCTAGTCATTGTCCAGTTTTTGATGCATAACACAATTGCAAAGACTATAGCCTGGATCAAGTGCACCTTAGTCTCCAGTTTGACGTCACTTCTCTTCAGTACTCTGTAGAGGTCCTTGACAGCTGACTTCCCAATGCAATTTGACTCTTGATTTCCTGGCTGCTGGTACCAAGAGTGTTGATTATGGAGCCAAGCAAACTAAAACTGTTAGTTATCTCAATCTCTTCACCATCCATACTGATGTTGCCAATTGGCCCAGTGGTGAGAATCTTTGTTTTCTTGATGTTGAGCATCAATCTATATTGAAGGCTGCAGTCCTTGACCTTCTGCAGCAAGTGCTTCAGGTCCTCCTCAGTTTCAGCAAGCAGGGTTGTGTCATCTTCATAATGCAGGTTGTTGATGAATCTTCCTCCAATCCTGATGCCACATTCCTCCTTATGCAGCCCAGCATCCCGGATGATCTGTTCTGCAACAGATTGAAAAGATATGGAGACAGAATACATGCCTGGTGGGCCTGCCTTCTCAATTTTGAACCATGTAGTGTCTCCTTGCTCTATTCTGATGACTACCTCTCGGGCCAAGTATAGGTTCTGCATAAGCACAATCAAATGTTCTGGGATTCATATTCTTCTCAGAGTCAGCCATAGCTTGTTGTGATCCATGCAGTCAAAAGCCTTTGCATAGTCAATGAAGCACAGATAGGCATTCCTCTGGTACTTTCTGCTTTCTGCCAAGATCCATCTAACAGTAGCTATAATATCCTTTGTACCACTGCCTCTTCCAAACCCAGCCTGCACGTCTGGCAGTTTTCTGTTGGTGTATTACTCTAGTTGTTTTTGGATCATTTTCAGCATAATCTTGCTTGCATGTGATATTAATGATATTGTTCAATAATTTCTGCACTCTGTCGGGTCACCTCCCTCTTTAGAATAGAAAGAAATATAAATCTCTTCCAGTCAGTTGCTTGTAAGAAAGAAATATTATTTGTGTTTAGAGCAAGCCCAAGGTATTAGAGTAGTAGACAAATATGAATTAGGAAATGCTTTAAATTTGTTAAAAATCTAATTTTTGAACTTTTCACGTTTCTCTTTATAAACTTAAATTTTGCCTTCCTTTCTTGTTTTATTTTTCTCATCTTAGTTGAGCATAAATCAATTTTCTCATTCTTTTACACTTTAATAAGCATACTTTATTTTCTTCTTATACAGTGTTTCTAGTGGATTTATTTGAAATTGCTCTACATTACTTAATAACCTGACTTCAGATTTTTTGGGGGCAAATTAAAAAGATGAAACCACACAAGTGGAGTAAACATGATAGAAAATATTTTTAGAAAATGTTCAATATTCAGGGCACAAGAGATTATGACTCAGAAATAGCTGTACGTAATTCATAAATAAAAATAGTAGCTGCTTGTTGTTATTATGTGCTGTCGAATTGCTTGTGACTCATAGTAACCCTATGTACAACAGTCCTAAACCCTGCTCTATCCTGTGCCAATTGCACTGCCTCTGACACACCCATCTCAATTACCCCAGTCACTCAATCAATCCACCTCTTGCGCCGTCCCTCCACTCTCCCAAGTATGATGTCCCTCTCCAAGGACCTGTCCCTCCTTACAACATGTCCAAAGTATGTCAGATGAAGCCCCAGAATCCTTGCCTTCAAGGAGCAGCCTGGCTTAACCCTCTCCAGGATGAATCTGTTTGTTTTCTTGGCAGTCCATGTTCAATACTCCTCTCCAGCACCACAGCTCAAAGGCATCAATTCTTCTATGCTTCCTAGTCATTTTCCAACTCTCTGATGCATAGCAAGTGATTGAAAAGACCAAAGCCTGTATCAGATGCACCTTAGTCTCCAGAGTGACACCATTGCTCTTCAGGACCCTGGAGAGGTGCCTAACATCAGACTTTCACATCACAATATGGTTTTTTTATTTCCTGGCTACTGATGCCAAGAGTGTTGATCATGGAGCCAAGCAGACTAAAATTGTTAACAATCTCAATCTCTTACCATCCATCCTGATGCTGCCAATTGGTCCAGTCGTGAGAATCTTTCTGTTCTATATTTAAGGAATAAGCCACATGGAAAATTTTGGATAATAGTAAAAATTAAGACTAGTAACTTTCTCATGGATTTTAAGGTCTTTTTCAAGTCCTGGTAGTACAGTGTGCTACATGTTCAGCTGCTAATCCTAAGGTTAGTATTTCCATCTACCAGCTATTTTACAAGAAAAAGATAGATATCTCCTTCCATAAATATTCAAAACCTCAGTAACCCAAAGGGGGAACATCATAAATCTGAATAGCCATTGGCACTGGCACTTGCCTAAGTGATCGTGTTTTTGCTATTTTTTGGTTACTGTCAAGTTGAGTATGACTCATAGCAATCCTATGGCGACAGATCGGAACCCTGTTTTATCATGTGCCATCCTCATTATCAGAGACTCATTTGACCCCATTGCTGCAGTCACTATTTGAATCCATCTCATTGTCGGTCTTCTCCTTTTCCTAGCATGATGTCTTTTTCCTAGAAACATGCGTAAAATATATGAGATGCACCATCATCATTCTTGCCTCTAAGAAACTTTCTGGCTGCATTTTTTCTGTTTGTTCTTTTGGCAGTCCAGTGAATATTTAGTATTCTTCCCCAATACAACTCAAAGACATCAATTCTACTTCTTTCATCCTTATTTATTCAGCTCTCAGACACATAGCTAGTGATTGAAAAGGTTATTACTTTTCAGTCAGGCACACTTTAGTCTTTAAACTGATATCATTGCTCGTCAGTTATTTGGAGAGGTTCATAACAGCAGACATTCTCTATACAATATATCTCCTGATCTCTTGAGTGCCAATACCAAGCTTGTTGATTTTGGATCCAAGTAAAATTATATCATTGATAGTTTTAATCTTTTTCCCGTCTACCATATTGCTGCTTATCAGTCCAATATTGAGAAGTTTTGTCTTCTAGATATTAAGATGTTGTTGTTGTTGTTGTTGTTGTTATGTGCCATTGAGTCGTTTGCGACTCACAGCAACCCTACGCACAAGAGTTCTAAACGCTATTCTATCCTGCACCAACATAGTCATCTCAAATGCACTTATTCCCACCGCTCCAGTCA
>NW_006399874.1:2041984-2047077 GCF_000299155.1 Elephantulus edwardii
GCCCACTGGTGAGAATCTTTGTTTTCTTGATGTTGATCTTCAAATCTATAGTCCTTGATCTTCTACAGCAAGAGTTTCAAGTCTTCCTCACTTTCAGTAAGCAAGATTGTCTTATCTATTTTATGCAGGTTGTTGATGAGTCTTCTTTTTACCTTGATGCCATATTCTTCTTAATTGAGTCCAGTTTCTAAAATGATTTTCTCAGCTTATATATTGAGCAGGTACTGAGAAAGGAAAGATTTCTGATGTACATATTTTTCTGATTTTAAACCAGGAAGTGTTCCTTGGCACCATTCAGAAAACAGCTTCTTTATTTAAATATAGGTTCTACATGAATATAATTAAGTGTTCTGAGATTACATTTTTCTTAATGTTAGCCTTAGTTTGTTATGATCCCCACAGTCAAATGTTTTTGCATAGTCAGTAAGACACAAATAGACATTATTCTGTTCCCTGTTTTCAGCGAGGACCCAACTGACATCAGCAATGAAATCCATAGTGCTGTATTCACTTTTTTAACCAATGTGCTATGATCTTTAGTAATAATTTTGATTGCATGTTATATTAAGGATATCATTCTATAATTTCTGACTTTTCTTGGGAATGGGAACAAAAATGGATCTCTTCTAGTCTGTTGGCCAAACAGCTGTCCTCCTAATTTCTTGGCGTAGACTGGTGAGCACATTCATGGCTACATTTGAAACATGCCAACTACTATTTCATCAATTCTTGGTGATTTATTTTTGCCAGTGCCTTTAGTACTGCTTAAACCATTTCCTTCATTACCATTGGCTTTTGTCCATTGGGTACTTCTTGACATTTTTCAGAGGCTATCAATTCTTTTTTGTAATTTTCTGAGTTCATTTCATCTTCTTTTGATACCTTCTGGATCATTTAAGATTTTGCTTGTAGCATCTTCCAGTATTACAACTTGAGGCTTTAATTTGATTTTAAGTTCCTTCAACTTTGGGAATATTGAACACGTTCTTCCCTTTTTATTTTCAATTTCTAATTCTTTGCACATTCTTTTATAATACTTTGCTTTGTCTTCTTGTGCTGCCCTTGAAATCTTCTGACATCTCTTAATTTGGCAGTTTCAGGAAGGTTAGGGGTCATAAGAACAAGTACATCCCTTCTTTCTGTGTAAGGAAATATTCTTGTTATCCCACATCCCTTTGCCCTGGTAGATAAGGAAACATTCTTGCAAAACTATGATCTTCTGCCCTTCAGATAAGGGGGCTGATGCAGGGCTGCAAAACTTCTTTTCTCCCCTCCTTTAGAATTTAAGTTTCTTTCAGACTCCCCTCTCCCTGAGTCATAGTTGACTCCATGGCACCTTAAATTGATAGAATAAAAAATTGTGGAGAGTTTAAAGATAGCCACTTATATCTCCTTCCACATGAATAGATAAAGCTTAAATAAAATCTTTCATCATTGTTGTTGTTGTTATGTGCCATCGAGTCACCTGCAACTCATAGCGACAGCCCTAAAACCTGCTTTATCCTGTGCCAATCTTGTGTCTGTTACACCTACCCTTATTACCCCAGTCACTTAGTCAATCTATATCATCAAGGATCTTCCTCTCCTGTGCTGTCCTTCCACCCTCCCAAACATGGTGTCCCTTTCCAAAGACTGGTCTATACTTAAAGCATGTCCATAGTATGTCAGACAAAGCTTCATAAACTCTGCCTCCAAAGAGCAGCCTGGCCTCACCCTCTCTAGGGTGAACCTGTTTGTTCTCCTAGTAGTCCATGGCATATTACACACTCTTCTCCAACACCACAGCTCAAATACATCAATTCTCCTATCATTCCTAGTCATTGTCCAGTTTTTTGACACATAGGAAGTAACTGCAAAGATTCTGGCCTGTATCATGTGCATCTTAGTCTCCAGATTGACACCGTTGCTTTTCAGTACTCTAGAGAAATACCTGACAGAAGACTTTCCCAATGCAATTTGTCTTTTAATTTTCTGGCTGGTCTCTTTTGATCTGGAGAGGTAGAAGAATATCACTTGCTCATGGATAGGAAGACTCAAACTTTCAAGGAGAAGACTGAATTGGGGGGGAAGAGGTGGGGAGGGAGGAAAGTACAACAATGAATGATGGGAAACCCTAAGTCTCTGTAAACTTTCATTAAAATGAATAAAAATATATTCCTGGCTGCTGCTACCAAGAGTGTTGATTGTGGAATCGAACAAACTAAAGCTGTTAACAATCTCAATCTCTTCACCATCTTTCATGATGCTGCCAATTGGCCCACTGGTGAGAGTGTTTGCTTTCTTGATGTTCAGCTTCAATCCATATTGAAGGCTGTAGTCCTTAATCTTCTGCACCAAGTGCTTCAAGTCCTCCTCCATTTCAGGAAACAGGGTTGTGTCATCTGCATAAAGCAGGTTGTTGATGAGTCTTCCTTCAATCCTGATGTCACATTTCTCCTCAAAGAGCCCAGCCTCCCGGACAATCTGTTCTGCATTATAGATTGAAAAGGTATGGAGATAGGACCCATTCTTGACTTACACCCTTCCCAATTTTGAACCACACAGTGTTTCTTTGCTCTGTTCTGACAACTGCCTCCTGGTCCAAGAATAGGTTTTGCATAGTGCAAACAAGTACTCTGGGCATCTCATTCTTCTCAGAGTCAGCCACACTTTGTTGTGGTCCACACGGTCAAAAGCCTCTGCATTATCAGTGAAACACAGATAGACATTCCTCCAGTACTCTCTGCTTTCTGCTAAGATTCATCTAACATTAGCTATAATGTGCTGTTGCATAGCTGGATAGGGGGAGATAGATGTTGACTGGTGTGGGTGGGAGTGGAAACAAATGCTGGTGTAGCAGGGAAAGGGGTGGGTCAAGACACACGTGTGAAGGGCAGGGACATCACTGAAACTTGGTTATTTCTACAATTGGGAAATGTCTTTCATCTGCTCTTTTTTATAATGTGCTTGTCTTTCAGACCGTGTTCTACATATGAACATTCAAACTAAGATAAACTAGGAAGAAGGATTGATCCTTCACTTCTGAAAGAGCAGGACTTCAAAAACCCTATGCATAATATGTACAAGAAAATGTTTAAGTGGGGGGATTTAAAATAGCATAAAGTAGATTTTAAAGAACATGCTTTGGAGTTTACTCTAAATTTTCCCATCCGAGATGATTTTTAATGATGAGAACACTGTTATCAGTAAAAACCAAATTTGAGCAATTCAATAGATATGAGAAAATATTCCATCAAGTTGTGCCATCGAATTGCTTGCGACTCATAGTGACCCTATGTACAAGAGCCCTAAATGCCATTCTATCCTGTGCCAACCTCACCATTTCAAACGTACTTATTCCCAGAACTCCAGTCACAGAATCGATCCATCTCATTGAGGGTCTTCCTCTCCTGTGCCGTCCCTCCACTCTCTCAAACATGATATCTCTCTCCAAGGACCAGTCCCTCCTTGCAACATGTCCAAAGTATGTCAGACAAAGCTTCAGAATCCTTGACTCCAAGGAGCATTCTGGCTTCACGTTCTTTAGGACAAACCTGTTTGTTCTTCTAGCAGTCTATGATGTATTCAACACTCTTCTCCAGCACCACAGCTCAAAGGCATCAATTCTCTTTCTATCATCTCTATTCACTGTCCAACTCTCTGAAGCATAGCACGTAATTGAAAAGAATATAGCCCGGGTCCGGCACACCTTAGTCTCTAGCCTCACTTCATTGTTCTTTAGTACTCTTGAGAGGTCCCTCACAGCTGACTTTCCCAATGCAATTTGTCTCTTGATTTCCTGGCTGCTATTACCAAATGTGTTTACTGTGGAGCCAAGCAAACTAAAACTGTTAACTATCTCAATCTCTTCACCATTCATACTGATGCTGCCAATTAATTGGCCCAGTGGTGAGAATCTTTGTTTTCTTGATGTTGAACTTCAATCCATATTGAAGGCTGCAGTCCTTGACCTTCTGCAGCAAGTGCTTTAGGTCCTCCTCAGTTTCAGCAATCAGAGTTGTGTCATCTGCATAATGCAGGTTGTTGATGACACTTCCACCAATCCTGATGCCACATTCCTCCTCGTACAGCCTAGCATCTCAGATGATCTCTTCTACATACAGATTGAAAAGGTATGGAAACAGAATACATCCCTGATGGACTGCCTTCTTGATTTTAAACCATGTAGTGTCTCCTTGCTCTGTTCTGATGACTGCCTCTTGGTCCAAGTATAGGTTTCCCATTAGCACGCTCAAATGTTCTGGGATTCCCATTCTTCTCAGAGTCAACATTAGTTTCTGGAGTGCACTGGTGGCCTAGTGATAACACAAGGACAAGCTGCTTGAATACACTAGCTGCTTTTTGGGAGGTAGTTGGGCAATATCCTCCTTTGTGATTTACAGCCTCTGAAAACTTGTGGAAAAGTCAGCTTCAAGTTGGCTCTGACTTGGAGGTGCATAACAACTCAGAATATCTAAGTGGATCCCAGAAGTCTGTTTTTTAAATGAATAATCTGGTTGATTATTTTCTGACAAACTTTTGGTAAATAAAATCCCTAAGTTTGTCAGTTGGAAAGATTAAGGATGTCCTTATTGTGAAAAAAACAGGTTAAAGACTTAAAATTTTACTTACGGGGAAGGGAATCTATATGTAATGTTTATATAAGGTGGAAGCATATAAGTAAACTAGTGTGCCTTGATTAAACTAATGGAGAGAAAAATGAGTAGCCTATAACTCTCCTTTACTACTGGATTTGGCTAAAAGAATAAGACTCATCATTGTTTTTGTTGTAAATATTAGTAACTTACAGGCAATCAAACCAAGTGGAACACAGAAAGTAGAGATGATAAAGGCATTGCTTATATTTTCTTTTTTTTTAAAAAAAAATTCTTATTGTAATAAGGAATGAAAGAATGAAAATTTTTTTAAGAAAGCAGCTTGGGGCCCAAGGTCAAGACCAGACTGTTCTATATCTATTATTTAAATTTAATTTAATCTTTCCCTATTTAATACAGACAAGAGCCTATGGTGATGAAAGAAGTTCCGGCTGCTTTGAAGGAAATGGCAAAAAATAAGGCTCCAGGAATAGATGGTATACCAATTGACATATTTCA
>NW_006399874.1:2048474-2066082 GCF_000299155.1 Elephantulus edwardii
AACAACAACAACAACTATTTAATACAATGTGGGCATTATGTTCTCAGTGTTATTTCGAAGAATATTGAATCTGAGGGACATTATGCCCCAAGACTAGGTTATGGAAGAACTAAATTCAAATTTTTGCCTCTTTTGCCCCAAAGCTTTCTCCACTCTGCAAATGCTTTCTCCTTTTCCCTCTTTTCACACAACAGATAGCATGGGAAAGGCCATCCACTGAAAGGTAGGTCACTATGAATTACTAGCTAGAAAGCAAACAGATAAAAGTGTCTCTATCAGCTCATCCTGCAAGTTGCCTCATGATTTTTCTTTCTCTTAATATTGTTAATGTTTCCAGTTGTCCTAGGAACAAAATCTGAATGACCATGTCTTGTATTCCGGTTTCCTTTGCCCAGCATCTCTCTTTTACACAAAAGTTCTGCTTTTGGGATCCTGGTTCCATTTCTCCTGGTCAATCTTGATGAATTCAATATTACTCAGGGAATTCTTCCTAAATGGAATTTAAAATATATTGGACATAGAACTAAGTAATTTTGTTAAAGTCTGTCTCACTTAACACCGTCTCAGGAAAGAAGGCTTTACAGATTTCACACATGAGTTTCAGATAAATGCTCACTCTCCTTCACCCCTTTTGCTGTGGTAAGACTGACACTTTACTACTGGATGCTGATAACGGGTGTTATATCCTGCTGTTGCCTGGAGAGTTAAGAAAGGCTAGTGTGATTTATTCATCATTTCAGAACATTTGCTAAATTACATTCAGTCATATTTATGCCAAATACTAAAATTAAATAAGACTTTCTTGAACCCAGAAAGGAAATGCAATTTCTTCCTCAAGATTTCCGTAGATTCCGAAGAGCTTTTATTTCCCCTAACCTTCTCTAAGGAGCCCTAGTGGTGTAGTGTGGAACATATTGGCTTGCTAACCAAAAGGTCAAGTGGTTCAAATCAATCATCTAAAATATTTACAGCTTCGAATTGCAAAGACTGTGAGTCAATACCAAGTAAAGGCATTGGATCTGGTTTTAAGTTTGATTTTCCTCCAGAAGGAATTCTCAGCATGTATTCATTCAAATATTCATGATTTTCTTTATATTTTCTGCAACATGCTTATTGTGTCCTCAACGTGAGTCATAATTTCTTTACATGGCCATACTTAACCTTCAAGTCTCCTCCTATAACAAGGGATAAAATAGATTTTATTAGATATTTGTAGATAATACTAAGAATGGAGGAGGCACGAATTCACAACACAGCATCAAATGACTATTTAAATTGACCTTCAGCCTCATTGTTTTTAAAAGGGAATGAAACATTTAGCCAATTTGATGACTTCATGTTCCAATAAATTAGCATAAAGGCCTCACTTCCTTGGGCATAAGATCTTTCTCCCAACATTTCTGTTCTGAGCTCTACTTCACCCTATACACAGATCGATTTTCCTTTTTTATACAACTTTTTCGGTTGTAAAAAGCCAAAAGTCTCTATTCAGAGCCCTTGCTAAGAAATAAAACAGTAATAAGTGTCAGACATCTCCAGAAAATTTCAGAGCTTCTAGGTGTCTTCATTTTATCACCAAACTAAAACAAATTGGATTTGTGATAATTAAAAACTATTGTGTCTGTCTATTTAAGAGTGGCTTATTCAGGGAGCTCTGGTGGCCTAGAAGCAAGAAGCTGCTCTGAAGTCCTGAAGGCAAGAGTGGCTTATTCAGATGTCCTCTGCCGTTAAGGAGGTTAATGACATATAAGACCTTAAGGATGGATTGCTTCAAAGCCCCTTACATCTACTTAAACCTTCAATCATTTCAGCAGCTTATTGTTATTGTTGTTGTTATGTGCCCTCAAGTCACTTGCGACTCATAGTGACCCTGTGTACAACAGCCCTAAACCCTGCTCTATCCTGTGCCAATCACACTGCCTCTGACACACCCATCCCGATTACCCCAGTCACTGAAACAATCCACCTCATAGAGGGTCTTCCCATCCTGCACTGTCCCTCCATCCTCTCAAGCATGATGTCCTTCTCCAAGGACCTGTCCCTCCTTACAAAGTATGTTAGACAGAGCCTCAGAATCCTTGCCTCCAAGGAGCAGCCTGGTTTAACCCTCTCTAGGATGAATCTGTTTGTTTTCTTAACAGTCCATGGTACATTTAATACTCTTTTCCAGCACCACAGCTCAAAGGCATCAATTCTCCTTCTGTCCTCCTTAATCATTGTCCAACTCTCTGATGCATAACAAGTGATTGCAAAGACCATACATAGCCTGTATCAGACTTGCTTAATTTTTTTTTTTTTTCGTTGCTGTATTTCATCCAGATCTGAAGTTTGGGCCCCATCCTAGGGTTGATTCTGTTATTTTCCTGAGATGTCTATTTTAGAAACTTAATCACATTTAGAGTCCTGGTCCAACCTGAGGAATTTCAGGCCATTGGATCATTCTGTACAAGAAAGGAGTAGAAGTTCACTAGACTGAAACTATTCAGAAGTCTCAATTAGTGGTTATGTACTGATTAATAAATAAGCTATGCTGAAGTTGAATGAACTTCCTATTCCATATTTAAAGTGACTACGTGATAAAGCATAATCTTCAAAATTACTTTATATGCATCAGAGAGCTGGACAATGACTAGGGATGATAGAAGGAGAATTGATGCCTTTGAGCTGTGTTGCTGGAGAAGGGTGTTGAATGTACCATGGACTGCTAGGAGAACAAACAGGTTCATCCCGGAGAAGATGAAGCCAGGCTGCTCCTTGGAGGCAACGATTCTGAAGCTTTGTCTGACATACTTTGGATATGTTGTAAGGAGGGACCAGTCCTTGGAGAGGGACATCATGCTTGGGAGGGTGGAGGGACAGCTCAAGAGAGGAAGACCCTTGATGAGATGGATTGATTCAGTGTCTGGGGTATGGGGTTAGGTGTGTCAGAGATAGTAAGAATGGCACAGGATAGAGCAGGGTTTAGGGCTGTTGTGCATAGGGTTGCTATGGGTTACAATGGCACATAACAACAACTATAAGTGATAAAGGACTTATCCTGTCAACACAAAGGTTATGAGTCAAATCCACTAGCTGTTCCTCAGGAGGAAAATTGACAATCTCCTACTGCATGATTTATTGCCTCTGAACTATCCCCTCCTCCATGGAGGGTCAGCTATGGGTTGGTTCTAACTCAATGATGTGTGACAACGACAATATTAATATTGGGAGAAATAGTAAACAGGAGTATTGATTGGAAATATATTTGATTTTACAAAAAAATGGCAAGAAAACGTTTTAACTTATTTTTACTGGCTATGTGAATTTAAATGGAGTCTATTAATACATGAGCCTAAGGGTGCATATCACCTTTAAATTTCAAAGTCATTTTTGTTTTATAAGACACCTTTTTTAAAAGCTTATTAAAAATATTACATGTCAAGGCATTTCCTAAATGAGTGTTTTATCTCTACAATTAATAAAGAATATAAATGGAAAGTGTCAGCTAACTGAATCGTCTTTTTTCAGCTGACATCCTACTTGCATTTATGCCTAGAGCCAGAACTTAAACTAAGAAAATGTCCTTTGAAAACATGAATCTATGATAAGCTTCTGCTTTGTTGGACTGCCCTGGGGATGAGTTTTAGATATTACTACAAAGAGCTTCCCTTCACTGTCAAAGCCAGACCAGCTTCAACCTCAGTGAAGGTTTCCTTGGCAAACACCCCAGTCAACTCTGGAGTGCATGGGAGTAGATTAGAGAGTCATCTCGGGCCATTGGCTTTGGCAGTGTTGAGGCTTGTTAACAATTTTACCAGAGTTGCATATGGAAGTGGATGGGCAACAGAACAAAAGCAGATGGACTGCCAAATCCGTCTTATTTTTTTCAATTTAGTCACATTCCTCCAGTCTCTGTTGTTCTTGTTCTGTGCTGTTTAGTTGGAACCTGCTCATAGATGACTCTCCAGTGAGTTTTCAGAGGTAGTAAATTGCACGGGAGGAGATTGCCTATCTTTCTGCAGAGGAGCAGCTGGTGAATTTGGAACAGCTGGTGAGTTTGAACCACGTATTTTTTTATTTAGCAGAACAGCTCCTTACCACTAGGCCACCAGAGTTCCCTACCCAGCTTCAGGGAGCTTCCCAACTCTTCTTTGCAAAACATATATGTGTTCATACACACACAGAGTCTCTAATTTTAATCTACACAATACAGTTATGGAAGAATTGGAAAGAGACTGTGACCCAAGTTAAAATTAAATTACATTCAATTATATTCAGTATAAATCAAAAGGAATGAATCTGTGCCAGTCTGAGAAGGATCATGGCTGAACATTTTATTGAGCTATTAACAATTTCAGATAAGGGAAGTAGCAAATCCTTCCCATAGAACCGCCTGAGATAGGTATATGGTAATAATTTCAATGTTGGGAAAATCAGTTTTTATGAACTCACAACTACTTCATGACTGCTTTCCCCCTAAAACAAGAAATCAGCCCATTTTCAGAACTAAACAACAGTTTAACACAGTTACTGCATTAGATTTGAGAGTCACTGAAAGCTCCAAGCGATGTTTTAAAAGTTGTGTTAAACAGGAAGTGCTTAACTTGAAGAAAGTCCGTGAGGGCCAGATGATGACTCACAGGGACAGATCTCTAATTGGAGTCTGATTGGTCCTGTCTTAGACTCAGTTCTGACTGTGGATGAGACTCAAATTCTGACTTTTGACTGTATTATAATTCTAACTTTTTTCCTTCTTCTTCTTTTTTTTTTATTATACTAGTTTATTTACAAAATCAAATACACTGTTTTCCAGAACAGATTTTTCCATATTTTGACAGCATTATTCCTTTGTATCAAAAGAACTTCTTGGTGGAGAGGGATATAACTAAGTTGAGTCTAAAACACTAGGTCTAGCAGTGCTTGAAAGTGTGAGGGTGGCCAAGCTATTGCACCTTCTTATGCTTCAGTTTCCTCATTCGTAAACTGAAAAATTTCCCCCCATGTTATATCTTGGAAATTTTTACTGAAATGCCACTATTTTCTTCCTCGATATGGTTTATTACATAAATTGTTTTTATACAAGTATGTTCTTCTTGTTTTTATATGCTCCCAAGTCTCCTGGGACCCATAGCGAGCCTGCATACTGCAAATCTGAACCCTGCACTATCCTGAACCAGTCTCACTAATTCTGAACATCAACTCCCACTGCATTAGTCACTGTACCAGTCCATCTCGTCTGGGATCTTCCTTTCCTGCTCTGTCCACCCTTCCGCGCATGATGTCCTTTTCCAAGGCTCAGTCTCGCCTGACCATGTGCCCAAAGCATGTGAGAAGGAGCTTCAAAATTCTAACCCCCAAGGAGAAACTTGATTTCACCCTATCCAAGACAGACCTTTTTGTTTTCTTGGCTGTCCATGGTGTATTAAAGACTCTTTTCCAACACCACAATTCAAAGGCCTTGATTCTTCTGTCGTTATCCTTAGTCATTATCCAGCTCTCTGATACATAGCAAGTAATAAAATTACAAATCTGGTTGAAGATCACTGCAATGAAGCAAATATTGCAACAAGGCTAGAGATATTAATTTTGTTTTTCCAGCACATACAAAAGTTAAGTATATTTTATCTGTTAAAGGAACCCTGGTGATGTAGTGCATAACATATTGAGCTGTTGATCAAAAGGTCAGCAATTTTAATGCACCAATTGTTTTGTGGGAAAAGATGAGTGGTCTTCTCTAATAACAATTTACACACAGCCCTGGAAACTCAATAGTGGATGCTATGAGTTATAACTGGCAAAATGGCAATGGTAGTCTATTAAGTATATAATGGCATAATGCAAATATTTGAAATATAAGAATTGCCAAAATTTATGCAGAGACATGAAATGAGCATATGTTGTTTAAAAAAAATGGTGCCAATAGAGTTCAATGCAGGATTGTAATAAATTTTATTTTGTAAAAATCACATTATTTACAAAATGCAAGCAAGCAAAGTTCAATAAAATGAGATTTGCCTGAATCTGTTTTTGTTGCCCTTGAAGTTGAGTGTGACTCATAAGATTCTGCATGTGCAGAGTTGAAAGGCTTCATAGGATTTTCAAGGTCGCCACCTTTGAGAAACTAATCATCAGGCCTTTCTTCCACGATACCTCAGAGCTGGTTCAAGCTACTAATCTTTTGGCTGGTGTGTAATAATTTTTACCAACCAAGGTTGCCATTTATATCTAATGGTCATTTATATTTTATATTTTAAAAGGTTTCTGAATTAGACTTTGTTTCCTCTTTTTTTTTTTACACTAAAACATCTCTCTTTGTTAAAAGATAAAAGGTCACTGGATTTGAAATAAGACAGCCCTGGATTTAGGTCCTCTTTTTCACTTATTAGAATTGATTTTAAGAAAGTTATTATATATCTAATTTCTGTTTTCACATCATCTAATACTTTTTTTATAGGATTGTTATGAGAGTCAGAATGGTGAAAAGACTTGATCTAGTGATCTGCACAATAAAGACTAGAGTTTTGGTGTCCATTCTGCTATAAGTTCTAGACTTGAGATGACTATTTAAAGTTGTGTCAGCCTGAGATAAAGGAGATGGACTTTGTGTCTTCCTTTGACCAGTCCTTGGGTAAAGGCCTGCTTAGGAGTGGAGGAGTAAAGTTGGCTGAGGCAGCTCTCATCACTAAAAGTTATTTAGAAAAAGTTCTCCAGAACGTCTTCTGAACACAATTCCCAGAAAAAAAAAATTGTGTACCATTGGAAGTACCTCAATGACTAGAAGAATGAATATATTGAATTTTACAGAAGGTCTTTGTGACATATGGGTAATAAGACATAACCCTGGAGAAGAACACACATACCATACAATCTCTAGTTGGCTCTCCTTGCTATTGAGTCAGGTCCAACTCATAGTGGACTTTCCAGTGAGTTTCCAAGGTTGTAAATTGTGCTGAAAGAGACTGCCCCTCTTTCTCCAGAGGAGCTTCTAGTATATTTGAACTGCCAGAGCAGCACAACCCACTATGCCATTTGTTATTGTTGATATTTGGTGCTGCTGAGTCAAGTATGACTCAAAGAGCCCTTATAAAGAATGGATCTGAAC
Organism: Elephantulus edwardii; assembly: GCF_000299155.1. Taxonomy (NCBI): domain Eukaryota; kingdom Metazoa; phylum Chordata; class Mammalia; order Macroscelidea; family Macroscelididae; genus Elephantulus; species Elephantulus edwardii. Next base: position 2,055,556 of record NW_006399874.1, read on the forward strand.
CCTGTTCTATTGTGTGCCATTTTCACACTTCCTGACACACTAGAGCCCATTGGGGTAGTCACCATGTCAATCCACCTGGTTGAAGGTCTTCCTCTCCTTTGCTGACCCTCTACCTTTCCCAGCATTATGTCCTTCTCCAAGGACCAGCCCCTCCTAGGAACATACCCAAAATATGTGAGGTGAAACCTCATCATCCTTACCTCCAAAGAGCACTGTGGCTGCACCCTTTCCAAGACATATTTGTTTGTTCTTCTGGCTGTCCATGGGATGTTCAGTGTTCTCCAACACCACAACACAAGAAAATGAATTTTTCTTCTGTCATCCCTATTCATTGCCCAGCTGTCAGATGTATAGCAAGTGATCAAAAACCCATAAACTGAGTCAGATGCACATCAAACTGACATCATTAGTCATCAATAATTTGAAGAAGTCACTAACTGCAGATTTTCCCAGAGCAATATGGCTTCTGATTTCCTGACTGCTGGTACCAACAGTGTTAATTGTTCATCCAAGTAAGATGAAATTTTAAAAGTTTCAATCTCTTCTACTGAAGGCTGCACTCCTTGACCTTCTGCAAAAAGTGCTTCAAGCCCTCTTCACTTTCAGCAAGCAAGGTTGTGTCATCTACATAACACAGGTTATTGTCTCCCTTCAATCCTGATGCCACATTCATCTTCATAGAGTCCAGTTTCTGAAATAATTTGCTCAGCATACAGATTGAATAGGTATGGAAAGAGACTACCACCCTGATGCACACTCTTCTTAATTTTAAACACGCAATGTTTCCCTGCTCTGTTCAAAGAACAGTTCTCTGGTCCAGATACAGATTTCATGTGAGCACAGTTAAGTGCTCTGGGATTCCCATTATTCTCAGTGCCAGCCACAACTTCATATGATTCACACAGTCAAATTTCTTGGCATAATCAATAAAGCACAATTAAACATTCTTCTGGTATTCTTTACTTTCAGCCAGAATCAATCTGACATTATCTGATACCATCAGTGATATCCCTGGTGCCATGGCCTCTTCTAAATCCTACTTGAACTTCTGGCAGTTCCCTACCTATGTACTGTTCCAGCCATTTTTTAATGATCTTCAACAGTATTTTGCTTGCATGTGATATTAATGATATTGTTCCATAGTTTCCACATTCATTTGGATCACCTTTTTGGGGAATGCAGGCAATCCATTGGCCAGACAGCTGCCCTCTGAATTTTCTGGTGTGGATGGGTGAGCGCATCCAAGACAGAGTGCATCTGTTAATTAGAACAAGCCAACTAATATTCCATTGATTCCTGAGATCTTATTTTTTGTTTCCCTGATGACTTCAATGCAGCTTCCACTTCCTCCTTCATTACCATTGACCCCTGTTCATACGGTACATCCTGAAATTTTTCAGTGTCAGTCAGTTCTTTCTGGTACATTGAGCACCATGTAATGCAGAATCTTGTAAGTCACAGTGAAACAGTTAACTTACTCAGTAGCTAATAAAAAGGTTGAACGTTTGAGCCTCCCCTCCAGGATTACTTTAGAAGAAAGGCCTGGCAACTACTTATGTTAAATCAGCCATTGAGAAACCTCCGAAGTACAGTTTTACCTACTATGAGATGTCACTGTCAACTGAAATTGATGCAATGGCAACTGATAAGGCATAAATCACATTCACAGTTTGGGGATTTAAATAAAATGAGGGTACTTCTAGAATGTTTTATATTATGGGCTAAAGTAATATAATCAGGTTTGTATTGTATATGTATAAAAAAAAATCACCATGACTGCTGAGTGAAAAACTGATTAGAATGAGAGAATATTTGAGGTAAAAATACCTGGTAGGAAGTTGTTGCATTTCTCGAAGAGGAATGACTTTATTATGTGGAAGTATGAATTTAGAGAAGTCATTTGATAAAGAATATTAAGAAAGCAGAATGGATGCTATCTATATTCTTTTGACTGATAGGATGTGGAAGTGAGAGAAATAGATGAACCCATCCATACTTTATAGCCTGGGGTTACAACATAAGACATTTGTCAAGAGTAAATGTTATTTGCTTTTCATTTTTTGTTTCTTCTCAAAACACAGAAATCTATATTTGGTAACATCTTTGTGCCTAGGAACAACTGTATAAAAGAAAAATGAATGGAAGTGATGTATGCTCTTCTGAGATGAAGTGTTTGACACCTTTAAGTGATTCTCCAGTCTCTTCTTTTTGGAAAAAAGCAGCAGGGCATCCATATGTTGCAATAGCAGAGGCACAAAAGCAATCAAGATCACTGAGCCCTGTGTGAAGGACAGCTGCTCTGGACTGTTTTCCCAGTTAGTAGATAGCCTTGTGTGAGCTGGAAATAAACTTTATGTGTTAAGTTTATGAAACTTAAATGTTATTTTTCTTGAAGCATAAGGCTGACCTATTCTGAAAAAACTAAAAAGAAGAGGGTGTGTGTGTGTGTGTGTGTGTACAATAAGAGAAGAATGATGAAAGGAGAAACTTGTGAATATACTTTCAGAAATTTTGTTAACTGAAAGATAGGTCTAGTATGCCAATTAAAATGAAGGTTAGGAGTTCAAAGAAAAAAAGTCTACGTATGTTATGTGTTATAGTGAAACTGTCAGATTCTCAATAATGGAAGTCACATGAAGGGTGAGTGACATTTCTAAGCACTCTTATCAAGAAGTACCTGAGAACAGCCATTTCCTGATAATGATCTTTTCCCCTCCCACTTTTTTGAAAGTAATGGAATATTAGAAAGTGTTACACATTAACTTTAAAATGCCATTTACTCAAAAGTCAAGCTCACTATCACCAGGCAATATGAAGCTATTTTCCATTCCCCCCTTCCCAATATTGTGAAGCATCAGGGTGCTCTGCTTGAATGTAAGTAAAACAGCCTACTGCAACTCCACAGAAAAGAAAATAAGGCAGACAATTATCTTTAAAAACCTGCAATCAATTTCTTTTTCTCTCGAAGTTGTATTTCAAACACAAAGTAGCAGTTGCTTAGAAAAATTACCTGCAGTGGCCATTTGCTTCCACAAATCTAAGTACAACTACCTTCGTGTTGACAACAACAAGAGTGTAAATGTTGCTGTTTTACACAGAGGAACTATAAGATCTATTTGACAATGTAATTTGTTTTTATTTTTTTTTTAATTTTTTTTAGATTTAACTAAGCTTCATAATGCTGCCAGCATCTTGATTTTCAATGGACATCAGCCCTTGGAGAGATACGTCACACTGGGAAATATAGAGTGTCAATGAAAGAAAGAAAGACCCTGAGTCATATGGATAGATGCAGTGACTACAACAATGATATTGAGCAGGACAGAGCTGATGAGGATGGTGCAGGACAGAGCAAAGTTCCAATCTGTCATTCACAGGGTCACTTGAGTTGTAGTTAGCCCAACAACAACATTAGCACATGCTTTATAATAAGGAGCCCTGGTAGCATAGTGCATCTTGTGTTGGTCTGGCAAACAAAAAGTTCAGTGGTTTGATTCCACTAGCCACCTCAAAAAAGATGGGCAATGAATGGATTTAGGTTCTTTCACAAAGTAGTCCTGGAGGTGTAATGGTTAAACATCTTGGCTACTAAACACAATGTTGGTGGTTTAACACCTCTGCTTCTCTGAGGGAGAAAAAATAAGGCACTCTTTGTTCCTCATCCTATAGTGGTTGCATGGGATCAGAATGGACTCACAGAGAGTGAATTTGGTTTGGGTATTGTTTCAGAGATGGGTTCTGTTTTGTTTGTCTGTATTTTTTCCTTGGAGGTTTGAAACTTTTTTTTTTTCAGAAAATGTTTTGATCTCCATTATCTCTTTGTTTGTTTGAGATAAAACAAAACAAAAGAAAAAACACAATAAAAACCAAAGAAAATCCAAACACTTTTGTATCTTTTGGTATTCTCTGACACAGTTGCTCAAAATGACTCCGCTTTTCCAGAAAGCTATGGCACTTGCATTATGAAGAGGATACATCATCTCTATGATGACTAGTCAAGAAGTGTCTTTCTATAAGAAAGAGGGAGCCTTATTCTCTACAAACCTCCTCGCTCTCTCAATCCCCTTGCATGCCCTCTCACCCACGGCTCGACTTAATTTCCCCCATTCTTTTCAGATTGAACATCACTATTTTTGAATTGGTTGTTATCACCATCTCTGTGAGTAAATAGGACGGGAATACCCTGAGGATCCCCACTCGTGAATAACAAACTCACTTCAATTTTACAATGGAGAGAAGATTGCTGAATATTAACAGGCCACTAGAGATTAGAATTTAAGACTAGGAAATATCTTTGCTTAATGCATTTATTATCTAAAAGAGAATCACAGTAAAGGGAGGGGCAGAGAAAGAAAATAATCTGGGGGGAACTTAATATATATCGAGTGTCTTATTACATATTTGGGACAGAAGTTTTTCTGCTTATAAATTTTCCAACTATGGATTCTTACAACACAAACAAAATAACTCACTTTCTATGTAAACCAAAATAATACTCCAATTATAAGTACCCACTACCAGTAGATGGAGTTAGGGGTAATGATCGATCTTCTTGTTGTTGTTATGTGCCTTTGAGTCTCCTGCAACTCATAGAGACCCTAAACCCGGCCCTATATTGTGCCAGTCTCACTGTCTCAAACACACCTACCCCCATTATCCCAGTTACTGAATCAACCCACCTCATAGAGGGTCTTCCTCTCCTGTGTAGTTAGGTCCATAAATTGCCTCCTGAAAGATCACCAGCTCACATATACAAACAGCAAGAGTGCTTTCTTCTGTAGAACAAACTCCAGCATGCGGGGGTCTAACATTCAATTGAAATGACGACCCCGGGTGAGGGCATGCAGGCCTTTTAATGGGTTGAAGTGGAGCTGTTTGACCAGAGTGTGGTAACTGGGAACATGATTTGTGGATGAGGTGAACAGTTACATGGGTCGGTTTGTGATTGGCTTGTGCCTAGGCCAACAACCCACACTCTTGTGTCATGTACACACTTTCTTGTGTCATATACATACACTCAAGAAATTTTAAACCTTACAAGGACATCAGGCACAGATGACTAACCTTGAGATAAGACCCTCCTGCATTCCCGTGGTTATCTTGTGGTTGTTTTCTCTCCTAATTGGTTGCCTCTTGGGCCAAGAATTTTTATGGCTTATTTCAGGAATTGATGACTTTTTAGGGTTAGTCCCAGGTCAGGCTTAACATGGAGGCTAGGCACAAAATGGAGTCTGTACAGTCCTTTCACTGTGCTGCCCCTCTACCCTCCAAAGCATGATGTCCTTCTCCAAGGACTGATTCCTCCTTGAAACATGTTCAAAGTATGTAAGACGAAGATTCAGAATCCTTGCCTTCAAGGAGCAGCCTGATTTAACCCTCTCCAGGATGAACCTGTTTGTTTTCTTAGTAGTCCATGATATATTCAATACTCTTTTCCAGGACCACAGCTCAAAGCATCAATCCTCCTTGTCTCCTCCCTAGTTATTGTCCAACTCTCTGAAGCATAGCAAGTGATTGCAAAGTGACATAAATGCTCTTCAGTACTTTGGAGAGGTCCCTAATAGCAGACTTATTCCACAACTGGGAAATATCCTTCATCTGCTTTTTTTTCCATAAAATGTTTGTCTGTCAGATACTTCTCTAAATCTGAGCATTCAGACTGAGACAGACTAGGAAGAAGGATTGGCCACCTACTTCCGAAATGGTAGGCCTCTGAAAACCCTATGTACAATAGTATTAAAAGAAGACAGAAAAAGTATATAGAGTCACTGTACCAAAAGGAATTGACAGAAACAGAAGAATTTCATCAAATAACGTATGAGCAAGAGCCTATGGTGATGAAAGAAGTGCAAGCTGCTTTGAAGGAATTGACAAAAAATAAGGTCCCAAGAATTGATGGTATACAAACTGACATATTTCAACTAACAGATGCTGTCCTAGATGTGCTCACCAAGTTGTGTCAAGAAATTGGAAGAAATCACTGAACCAACTGACTGGAAGAGATCTAGATCTTTTTAGTCATTGTATTTCTTGAGTAATAATAAGAAAGACTGCCATGCATATGGTAGTGTTGTTGTTATGTGCCGTCGGGTCACCTGCAACTTATAGCAACCCTATGTACGACAGCTCTAAACCCTGTTCTATCCTGTACTAATCTTATTGTCTCTGGCACATCAAACCCTATTACCCCAGTCATTGAATCAATCCATTTCATTGAGGGTCTTCTTCACTTCACTTGTGCTGTCCCTCCATCCTCCCAAGCATGACATCCCTATCCAAGGACTGGTCCCTCCTTAAAATATGTCTAAAGTGTATCAGACAAAACTTCAGAATCATTGCCTCCAAGGAGCAGACTGATTTCACCCTCTCCAGGATGAACCTGTTCATTCTCTTTGTAGTCCATGGTATATTGAATACTCTTCTCCAGCACCACAGCTCAAAGGCACCAATTCTGCTTCTATCATCCCCAGTCATTGTTCAGCTCTCTGATGCATAGCAAGTGATTGCAAAGATCATGGACTGTATCAGGCACACCTTGGTCTCCAGACTGATATCATTGCTCTTCAGTACTCTGGAGAAGTCTCTCACAGTAGGCTTTCCCAGTACAATTCATCTTTTAATTCCCTGGCTGCTGGTGCCAAGAGTGTTGATTGTGTAGCCAAGTAAACTAAGACTATTTACAATCTTAGTCTTTTCACCATCCATCATGATGCTGCCAATTGGTCCAATGGTGAGAATCTTTGTTTCTTTGTTTGTTTGTTTTATATTGAGTTTCAATCCATATTGAAAGATGCAGTCCTTGACCTTCTGCATCAAATGTTTCAGGTCCTCTTCAGTTTCAGTAATCAGGGTCGTGTAATGCAGAATTGTTGATGAGTTTTCCTCTCATCAGAAATACCACATTTCTCCTCATAGAGCCCATCCTCACAGATAATCTGTTCTACATATAGTTTTTCAATAATTTGTGATTGTGATTAACTCCACTATATCTGATTAGAACAAAACAAGTGTAAAGTGTAATGTAAAGGAAAGTAGAGAGAATTACTAGAAAATTAAAATTATCAGAAAATGAATGATTACCATGCATGTATATAGGATGACTCATATTCAATGACATGAATCCAAAGGATTATAATGGAAATTCTTAAATAATACATGCAGATTTTGAATTTACACTACAAAAGTGATTGACAAAATGGAGTAATCTTTGAATGAGTGGCTGCCGCTATTTTTCTAAGTTCATCTCATGCTATATCAATTAATCCAAAAGATCTTGAAACAGGACTTTGAGACTGGTTTACTTTTTATTTTCAGATGGGTTTTTGTTGTTGGTTGGTTTTTTTTTTTAACTTTTCAAGTAATTCTAATTTACAACCACTGTTGAGAGTCTTTGGGCTAACAGTTGGGGAATAATGCTAAATGTCTGTAGATAAAATATTCAAAGAATTTTTGGTTTCTCTATGGAATAGCCTATAGGGTGTTTTGCCACTTACCCAAAGCGGGAACCTTGCTGGCTATTCAACTCCACTAGCAGTTCTGTGGGAGAAAGAGCATTGTCAATCCCCTCAACTGGGATTTTCCATTTTCTGACTGATATATAGCTGGTAGGACAGCTATGAATTTTCTTCTGATTGGAAGGCAATAAAATGCCACTTTAAAAGGATTCTTTAAGATAATGGTAACTAATTCCAAAATCTCGAATCTCCTTTAAATTTGCATAACATTGAATTCAAATATGATGAAGTTTCTTTCATATGTGTATTAACCATTAAGAATGTGGCTGAATTTATTTACACATACTCAAGTAAATAAAGCAGTATTTTGTAAAAGATTCCCGATTTCCTTATGTGCAATAGGCCACTGATCATTCTTGATTAGAAGGCAATATAGAGGACATATTTGGGGGATCACAAACAAAAATCTTCTGAGTTATTTTGAATCTTGGAAAACAGTGACATTAAGATTTACCATAGTAAGCATATTCTTTGCTAAGAGGAATCCTAGATTTCCAGAAAGGTTTCTAATTTACCAAAAGAGTAGCATTTTAGTAAGAATTCGAACCACTGCTGTTGTTGCTAGGCAGCATCCAGTTACTATGAGCCATAATGACCCCATAAACAAGAGATCTAAACCCTATCTTATCTTGTGCCATCCTCACAATTTCTGAAATATGAGAAGCTGTGCTGCAATCTGAAGGGCATGTGGTTCAGATCTACCAGCTGCTTTGCAGGAGAAGGATGGGCAATCTTATCCCATGTGATTAACAAGGATGGGCAATCTTATCCCATGTGATTAACAGCCCCTGAAAACCTACCAGAAGGTCAGCTATGGGTCAGATATGAAGATGGTACAGCAGTCACTGTGTCAACCCATCTGGTGGAGGGTCCTCCTTTCTGTCCCAAATCCCCCCACTTTTCCAAGTATGATGTCACTCTCCAAGGAATAGACTCTCCTCGCAACATGCCTGAAGATTGTAAGACAAAGATTTATCATCCTTGCCTCTAAGGAACACTTTGCACTTTGTCAAAGACATATTTGTTGGTTCTTTTGGTAGTCAAAAAGATATACAACACTCCAACATCACAATTCAGAAGCATCAATTCTTCTTCTGTCATCCTTATTCATTATCAAGCCCTCAGATGCACAAGTGACTGAAAAGCATGGCCTGAATCAGGTGTACTTTAATCCTCAACCTGTTATCATTAATCCTCAATAATTTGGAGAAGTCCCTTACTGTAGACTTTCCCAATGCAATATGTCTCCTGATCTCCTGACTGCTTGTACCAAGGATGTTGATTGTGGATCCAAGTAAAATAAAGATGCTGACAGTTTCAATATTTTCTCTATCTACCTTGATTTTGCTTATTGGCCTAGTGGTAATTTTGTTTTCTTCATGTTAAAATACAATTCATATTGAAGGTTATATTCCTAGATCTTCTGCAGCAAGTATTTCCAGCTCTCTTTTTTTTTCTTAACAAGCAAGGTTGTGTCATCTGCAGAAGTAGAGAAACATGGTAGTTATAATATTAGAGGTAGATTCCAGATTGTAAATCAATCCAAAGGAGGTAAAATAGTGGTAAACATCCTTTAATAATTGGAACATGGAATGCACGAAGCATGATATTGGAAAACAAGAAGTTGTAAAAAAATGAAATGGAATGTGTGTGAATATTGAAATTCTAGACATTAGTGAGATGAGATAGACTAGATTTTGATACTTACTTTGAATCATACAATCATATGATATACTATGCCCAGAATGAAAAATAGTGTAAGAATCGTGTTTCATTCACAGTTAAAAGGCAATTTCAAATTCTATACTGAAGTATAATATTGTGAATATTAGGTTATTACCCATAAACATACAAGGAAGACCTGTTGCTATGACTATTATTCAAATATATGCTCCCATTGCTAAAGCCAAAGAGAAAGAAATTAAACATTTTTTACCAAATCTTGCAGTCTGAAATATACAAACATGCAATTATGATGTGTGATCATTATTCATTGGTAACTTTAATGCAAAAGAACCACTATAGACCAGGAACTTCTAGATGACTGGAAACAAAAAAATGGTCTGAAGTTGATTATTAAAAATTAATTTTAAGATTTATGAAAACAATGTAATAAAAGCAGCAACAAAAAGAAAATTATTTGCAAGTAAAGAAGATTGCATAGCTTCACTACTTATACATTATTTTATTGAACTCTCAAATCAAATCTATAAGATTAGCATAATTTTCTGCTTTTTATATTTGAGTTTAACAATCTTATGAGAAGATAACTAAAAAGATCAATGCTATTCAGGGCCAATAAGACGTGTCAGTCTGATTTTTATTTGAATATAAAAGTAAGAGTTATTCTGATAAACAAATGAAATTTTGTATTTCATACAATAAAGAAAAGACATTGTGAATTCATGTAATTTTTGTGAGAATTTTTTTAAAAGCCCTTTTGGTAGGGTTTTTGAAGCTCTAAAGTAATTTTATTTTTTTGAAGACACTTCAAAATACATTTCTCACTGCTGTTGAGGAAGTTCTGACTCAGAACTGAATGTCTGAGATTGAATTACCTGGAGGAGAACGGTCATCTTTCTCCTTTAAAATAATTGTTGATAGATACAGTTTGCTGGTGTTCCAAACTTCGGCTTAGCAGCACAATTGCGACTATGCTATCAGAACTACAGCTATATTTAAATTTCTCAATTACCTTACCTATAGGTTGTTGTTGTTATGTGCCTGTAACTCATATTAACCCTATGTACAAGAACCCTAAACCGTGCTCTTTCCTGTGCCAAGTGCACTGTCTTGAACTCACCCACCCTGATTACCCCAGTCACTGAATCAATCCACCTCATAGAGGGTCTTCTGCTCCTGTGCTGTCCCTCCACCCACCCAAGCATGATGTCCCTCTCCAAGGACCGGAAAAGTGTGTCAGACAAAATCCCAGAATCCTTGCTTCCAAGGAGCAACCCGGTTTAACCCTCTCTAGGATGAATCCTTTTGTTTTCTTAGCAGTCCATGGTAC
>NW_006399874.1:2066497-2067840 GCF_000299155.1 Elephantulus edwardii
CATTTCTCCTCATAGAGCCCAGCCTCCCGGATGATCTATTCTGCATACAGGTTGAAAAGGTATGGAGACAGGACACATCCCTGGCATACACCCTTGTGAATTTTGAACTATGCAGTGTTTCCTTGCTCTGTTGACGACCGCCTCTTGGTCCAAGTATAGGTTTCGCATTAGCACGATCAAGTGTTTTGAGATTCCCATTCTTCTCAGTCAGCCACAGTTTGTTATTATCCACACAGTCAAACACCTTTGCATAATCAATGAAACACAGACATTTCTTTAAATTCTGTCTAATGATGGATTAAATTCTGTCTAATTGAAGTGATTCAATTTCACATTTTCAATTTCAATTTTGCCATAAGGTATGAGTTGTTGGTTTCCAAAGATACATCTCTAGCAAATATAAAAGCTTTTTTCTTACTAAATGTCTCCATCTAGATTTGTTGTTGTTCTAAGCTGCTGTTGTATTTATTCCAATACATGGAACTTCCACGTATACAAATTTAAATTCTTCCATAAAGTTCTTAATCCCTTGATTTTTCAGAAGAACATCAAATCTGTATTCTGGGTACCTCTGGATGGGTTTGAATTATCAACACCTCATGATAAGCAAGTAGTCAATTGTTCAACTATTTGTGCTACTTAAATTTCATCTGGAAAACCTACTATAAGAGCAAGTTTCATAGGTTGCAATATAAGCTCATTTCTGTCCCTAATCTGCTTCTTTCTCCAGTACTCCATGAATATTATCTGAGATATCTGGGACCAAATCTAAGCAACTCCTCTTTATTTATTATCATATCCAACTTTTGTTGTTATAGTGACCCTTTATACAATGTCCCTAAGTCCTACTTTATCTTGTGCCAATATTATTGTCTCTGACACACCGACCTCCATTATCCCAGTCATTTAATCTCTCCATTTCATTGAGGGTCTTCCTCTCTTGTGCTGTCTCTCCACCCTCCCAAGTATGACACACCTTTACATGGACTCATCCCTTCTTGCAGCATGTCCAAACTATTTCAGATGAAGTTTTGGAATCCTTGCCTCCAAAGACTAGCCTGTTCTCACTCTCTCAAGGATGAATCTCTTTGATCTCCAAGCAGTCAATTGTATATTCAGTACTCTTCTCCAGAACCACAGCTCAAAAGCATCAATTCTCCTTCTACAATCCCCAGTCATTATCCAGCTCTCCAGCTCTCTGATGCATAGCAAGTAATTGCAAAGACTATAGCGTGTATTTGGCACTCCTTAGTCTCTAAACTGATATAGTTGCTCTTCAGTACTTTGTAACGGTCTCTGACAGCCAACTTTCCCACTGCAATTCCTCTTTTAATTTCCTGGCT
>NW_006399874.1:2070314-2072267 GCF_000299155.1 Elephantulus edwardii
ACAAGCATCTTCCTCAATTGTGCTGTCCCTCCACCCTCCAAAGCATCATGTCCCTCTTCATTGTCTGGTCCCTCTTTGCAACATGTCCTAATTATATCAGACAAAGCTTCAGAATCCATGCTTCCAAGGAGTAGTCTGGTTTTACCCTCTCTAGGATGAACTTGTTTGTTCTCCTAGCAGTCCATAATATATTAAATACACTTCAGCACCATAGCTCAAAGGCATTAATTCTCCTTGTATCATTCCTAGTAACTGTCCAGCTTTCTGATGCATAGAAAGTAATTGCAAAGATTCTAGCTTGGATCAGGCACCTCTTAGTCTCCAGACTGACATCTTTTATCTTCAGTGTTTTGGAGAGGTCTCTTACAGCAGACTTGAACAATGCAATTTATCTTTCAATTTCCTGGCTGTTGGTACCAAGAGTATTGATTGTACAGTCAAGCAAACTGAACCTGTTAACAATCTTAATCTATTCACCATCTATTATGATACTTCCATTTGGCCCAGTGGTGGGATCATTGTTTTTCTTGATGTTGAGCTTTAATCCATATTGAAGGTATAGTCCTTGACATTCTGCAGCAAGTGCTTCAGGTTCTTCTCAGTTCCAGCTGGAATGTTGTGTCATCTGCCTAATGCCGATTGTTGTAGTCTTCCTCCAATCCTTATTGCTGCATTTCTATTCACAGAGCCCAACCTCCTGGATAATCTGTTCTGTATATAGATTGAAAAGGTATGGAGTTAGAACATGTCCCTGGCGTACACCCTTTCAAATTTTGAACCACGCAGTATTTCCTTGCTCTGTTCTGATGACTGCCTCCTGGTCAAGTATAGGTTTCATATAAGCATGGTCAAGTATTCTAGGATTCCCATTCTTCTCAGAGTCAACCACAGTTTGTTATGATCCACATAGTCAAATGCCTTTGCATAATCAATGTAATGTAGATATTCCTCTAGTACTCTCTGCTTTCAGCCAAGATCCATCTAACATTAACTTTAATATTCCTAGTACTGTGACCTCTTCTAAAACCAGCCTGTACTTCAGACAGTTCTCTGTTGATGGGCTCCTCTAATCGTTTTTGGATAATTTTCAGCAGAACATTGCGTGTATGTAATATTAATGATACTGTTCAATAATTTCCTCACTCTGTTGGGTCACCTTTCTTTGGAATTGGAATAACTATATCTCTTCCAATTAGTTGGCTATATGGTTGCCCTCCAGGTTTCTTAGCACAAATGGATGAGCACATCTAGGGAAGTGTTTGCTTGTTGAATGATGTCAATTTGTATGCCATCAATTCCTGGGGCCTTGTTTTCTGTCAATTCTTTCAGAGCAGTTTGAACTTCTTCCTTCATCGTGTCAGGCTCTTGCTCATAAGTTTTTTTCATGAATCAGACAATACATTCTAGTTGGTAGACCTTTCTGAGTTCACCTCATTTTATTCTCCACGTTTAACAAGTCATTTGGGCCCCAATTAAGTTTCCAGTTTAGAGGCTCATGTGTGAAGTGGTTGGATTCTCTTGTTTTGTTAAGGGTCCTATGTCCACAGTTTGGTAGTTCATCTTGCTTTCTGTTTACAATCTTGTGTGAGCTGATTGGATTTGCTAGATTTCCTTAACAATGAGCTGTGAGACAGAAGTTTCTTGTTTAGAGACCTGGTAGGAGGGCTTTTGTATTTAAAAGTTGGTTGGACCTGAGGGCCTGGTGTTAATTGTGTTTGGAAAGAACATTCTTCTAACTGGTACAGCACTGGTCTGTCAGTTTCCTCTGTGAGGTAACTTGGGGTGGCTGTGATGCTTAACGATGTGCCATTGATCTGCCAAATGCTGTAAGGTTTACCCACTGTGGACACTGGTGGAGATCCCAGATTGGGACAGAATTGGAAGCAGGAGTGACATCCATTTCTTAAGCAAATATGAACATAGAAAATCAACAATAGTTATAGAATGGGGTTC
>NW_006399874.1:2073122-2075020 GCF_000299155.1 Elephantulus edwardii
AGAAGATCCTGGAGAGAGTGGGGAAAATGTGAACAAAACTCAAAACCATAAAAAACAAATGCCAAGTTTAGTGGTCCTACAAACATTAGTTCAGCCTCTGAGACTGTGGCCCTTTTTCACCCATCAAATGAGAAACAAAACTCACTCCTTGTGGTTCACCTTTTAGTCCAGTAATAGACACAGGCTATACACATGGATCTCACCTGATAGTATGCATAGGAATCAGATAGATTACATCTGTGGAAAGAACCGCTGGAGAAGCTCAATATCAGCTGTGAAAACTAGGCCAGAAGCTGATTGTGGTACAGATCACCAACTACTCACATGCAAGTTCAAGCTGAAGCTAAGGACAGTGAAATCAAACCCACAGGAACCAAAATATGACCTTGAGTCTATCCCACCTGAATTTCAGAACCATCTCAGGAAAAGGTTTGAGGTTTTGAACATTAATTAATGGTATAAAACAAAATCTATATCAATAATTAAAAAAAAAACCCAACACCAAACAACCCAATTTACTCTGTTTACTCATATCACAATAGAGAATTTTTTTTCAATTAAAAAAGTAAGTCTATATTTTGAAATACTTCTTAGTATATCCTTATCTTTTTAACAGTACAAATTATCTACCCTTACCAGTTCCTTAAATGATTCTTTGTACCTCAGTATTTAAAGGACTCAGCTGATTACCAGAACATCAATGATTTGAATCCACCAGCCCCTTCTCAGGAGAAAGATGTAGCAGATCTGAAAACTCTGTGGGAGAGATCTATGTGGTCCTACAGATTAACTACACGACAAAATTGACTCCCTGGCAAAGAGTTTGGTTCAATAGCATTGACTGTTGTTGTGTGCAGCCAAGTCAGAACTGACTCATAAATCACACTTGTCCAACCTTCTGTGAAGCAGCTGGTGGATCTGAGTTGTTTGAACTGTAAGCCATTGAGATTGTAGATCAACTACTTACCATTATGCCATCAGGGTTGACAAGTTCTTTAAATAAATGGTTGTTGTTGTGTTATGTACCTTCGAGTCCTAGGCGACTCATAGTGACCCTATGAACGAAAGTCCTCAACACTTGTGTGACTTTCATCCTTTCTCCAGGTTCATAGGGTTTCCAGAGGCAAGCTATTACGAAAGTGGATGCCACTCCTGCTTCCAAGCTTGTTTCAACTGGGGAGAGCCACCAAACACTGTCCACCATGGGTAACTGTTATCGCATTTGACACATCCGTGTCACAGTGTTCAGCTTCACAGCCACCACAAGTTACCTCTGTGCACCAAGTGGACAACACCAGGGATATACCACCTAGAAGACTGTTTGAACAAATACAATGAAAAGCAGGCCTTAGGGCCGCGCATTGGAGTCACCCACCTTTGGCTTGGTAGCATCGCTTTCAGTCCACTAGGTCAACTAGACTCTCTCTCTCTGTGTTGTTAAGTGCCGTTGAGTCATAGGCAACTCATAGTTAATGGTACCCTATATATTATTTCTTGTTATGGAAATTCTTTCTACAAAATAAACTACTTACTTGTAAGGAATTAATTTAAGCACTACTTTCAGTTATTTTCTTTTAAAAAATTTTTATTTTATATTGGTTTGCATACAAAGTACACATGTGTTTCATACTATTCTTCATTCACATTGTATTCCATACAATCATTCCTATTCATTATATTTAATAAAAATTAATCACTATTGAACTATTCTCACTATTATCCTGTCTTTTCAAATCCCTGCTGGATGTATTTATGTTTTATTAACTATGCAAAACATTAAACTGTGTTATTGTTGTTGTTGTTGTTATGTGCCGTCCAGTCTTTTGCGACTCATAGCGACCCTATGTACAACAGCCCTAAACTGTCCTCTATCCTGTGCCAATCTCATTGCCTCTGAC
>NW_006399874.1:2075940-2134284 GCF_000299155.1 Elephantulus edwardii
ATTTGAGAAGCTGGACAGTATGAAGAAGAAATGTGGCATTAAGTTTGGAGGAACCTGCACTATGCAGATAACAGAAAATGGCAGATATTGAAGAAGACTTGAAGAACTTACTGAAGATCAAAGACTATAAGCCTCAAAAAAGGATAATATTTCAAAATCAGAAAATCTTCACCACTGAGTCAAAAGAGAAGTGATGATTAATGGAGGAAATATTGAAGCTGTCAAGGATTTCTTTTAACTTGGGTCCGCAATCAATATCCATGGTATCAGCAGCTCATGAATCAAAAGATGTGTTTTATTCAGGAAAATTTGTTCTTAAAGACCTCTTTAAAGAGCTCATGAGTAAGGACATCAGTTGAAAGACTAAGGTGTACCCGATCCAAGTCATTATATTTTAAATGGCTTTGTATGCATGTGGAGGAAGAATCAATGTCCTTAAATTATTATTTGGATAGGAGCATTGAGTATTCCATATGCTGCCAAAAGAATAAGCCCATCTTGAAGAAAGAGCAACTAGGATATTCTCTATAGCTAAGGGTGGTGATAGCTCATACTTTAGATATGTTGTCAAAAGTACCAGTCTTTGGGAAAAGACATCATGCTGGGAAAGGCAGAGGGTCGGTGAAAGAGAGTAAGAATCTCAGGGAGATAGATTGATACAGTGACTACAACAATGGGCTAGAGCATATCAGAGATCGTGAGAACAGCACAGTACAGGGCAAGGTTTTGGTCTGTTGCTCATAAGGTACAATAAGTCACAGCTGACTGTACGGTAGCTAACTACCTACCTAGCAATCCAATGGCAATTTCAATATCCACTTGGAAGGACCAACCACTGTTTCTTTGCACCTGTGATAAAATCTACATGTTGTTGTTATTGTTGACTGCCATTGAGGTGACTCATAGCAACCCTATAAACAAAAGGCCTGAAGCCTTCATATAACTTTTATCATTTATCAAAGTTCATAGAGTTTCCAGAGGCATGTTGTTTAGGAAGTGAATATCACTTCTGCTTCAAAAATCTACATAGCCCTATAATAATCCCCCTGTAATAACCCTTGCCAAACTCATTGCAATGATTTCTTTATAAGTCGACTTGCATGGCTATAATGGGCTGGTGTTAAAGAACTACATTCAGACTGTGTTAATCTATATATCTCTAGTATATAGCAAAGGCCTAGAATACACTCTGAGACCAATATATGTTTGTTTTTTATTTCATTTCTCCTTTTTTAAAAAAATTGTGATCTTAACAAAATTTTAAAGATTAGTTGGATGTTCATTCATTAATTGTTGCATGACCCCCCAAGTTCACTTTGTTTTTTAAATATTTATTCTTTGATGCATAATTTCCTCCATCTCCACCCTTCTCCCTGTCTGCTTTGCAATGCACCTTTTATTTTGGACTGTTATCATACAAATAATGCCTAATTACATATTCCTTTTAAACTGTTCTATGAGCACTGCATTGGAATCAACATGTTTTTGAGTAAATGGATGAGTAAATAAAACTAGCTTTCCTCAAAGTATTATATCGCTAGAAGCATGCTAAGAGAATGAGATGGAAAGCCCGCTTCTTATTTTCAAGTGCTTCCTGTGAAATAACGCATGAAATAAAAACTTTTATTAGCTCTAGCGGCAGCTTGTTCCCATTTCCAATTGTTTTCCATTTAAGTATATTGAAGTTAACTTTGATACTAAAAGAAAACTTTCCTTTTACTTAGAGGCACAGCTTTGCTCCTCTAATTTTCCCCCTAGTACATTTTCCTTGTCAGTTTGTTTTTCTGATCCTTTTTGTCTTGTATTTTCTTTTTCTGTTCTTTTTGTGTTTTGTTACCTTTAATTGCACCACTCCCCTGTTTTTCCTTCTTCAGCACATAGAGCTGCACTATCCTGTTGGGGAGGTAAAATGAGGTCTCCTTTCCTCTATTTTCCTTCCCCCAATATGTTGATTCATTAGAGTGTTTTCTTTAATACTTACCTGATGATTAAATCTATGCCTTTCTAGGCTCTGCTAATCTGCAACGGATAAATCCATAGCCATGAAGTTCTATGTTGGTAAATAAATAAAAAAAAAAATGGGAAAGGACATTGAGATTCTTACTGAAAAACAAAAAGAAAAAACAATAACAACTTAACCAAAACAAGAAGGTAGAACTGATATACCTGCTTAATTGTTGTGATAGGTTAGAAGGATTTGAGAGAAAAAAAAAAAGAAGGATTTGAGCAAAATTGCTGAAAGGTTGAACCTGTGAAACTAAGCCCAGTTTACTAAAGTATTGTCAAGTGAGGAACTACTACTGTGAGGTATCTTTTGTCTATTCCATAGATTTGTTGCTTTTCATTTATTATCATTTTCTTAGCTAAATTTTAGGGAGCTCTGGTGGTCTAGTGGTGAGAAGCTGTGGTGCAATCCTAAAGCCAGACAGGTGAAATCCACCAGCTGCTCCACAGAAGAAAGATGTGCGGTCTTCACCAGAGTGATTAAATTGCCTCTAAAATTCTTCTGGGGCATCGGCTATGGGTCCCTGTGGACTGGATGGTACAAAACAACAGCAACTATAAGTAGAAAACAAATATACATAAATTCACAAACTTCTACAGTTAAGTGAATTTTGCCAGTGTTTTTAAGTATGCACAACTATTTAAAGTCTATCCATATTAAAGCAAGCCTTCAGCAAGGAAGTCCCAGTGAACAATTACACAGAAAGTCAGGATAAGTTGGGGAAATGAGCATGCAGTTTGGTGTCAAACACCGCAGGAAGCTTATTTATTGATTTCATTCCTCCCAAGATAAAATCCTAGAGGCTGCTAATTTCCTTCATTAATTTTTGTGCATTAGAGGAAGTGAAAATAATCTCAAGTAGAGGAAAAGTGGCCCTTTTCTTCTTGTCTAAAATGTTGCCCATCTGAGAAGAAAAGTTAAAGTAGTGAGCAGTGTGGCATGACAGACTTTTAACATTTTTCTCTCTCTCCCTTCCCCTTTCCTTCCACTTCCCCTTTCCCCTCCCAATCCCCATTCCTCTCCCTGGTTTCCTTTTTTTTTTTTTTTTTTGGTATGGAAAGCTTCAGGAATTTGCATGACAGCCTTATACATTAGCCATGTTAATCACCAATTTTAGCCTATACGCTCCACTCAAGTTTTTGAGGGTACCTCTAGTACTGTCACTATCTAATAATGCAAAGCAACAATTGATAGTAGCTCTATTCCAATGAATATTTATATGACTCTAAATAGCAAATAAGCATAAAATCTTTCTACAATATAATTTTTTTAGATTTTTTGTTTCACTTTTAAATGTTTTGTGGTGGTGTTATGTGCTGAAAAGTCAGAACTGACTCACAGCTGAAACTCTAATGGGTTTTCAGAGGCTATAAATTACTCAAGACAAGATTGCTTATCTTTCAAAGCACCTGGTGGTTTTGAAATACCTGCCTTGGGTGTTTGGCAGGTGTTGGGATTGGCAGTTCAATTCCTTACTTATGAGGCCATTAAATATTGCAATGACTTTAAAGCAGCATGTCTTAACTGTGATGCTAATGACATTTTAGAGCAGATAATTCCTTGTATGAGGCTACCTTATTCATTGTTGTTCTTATGTGCATTCAAATCACCTGTGAATCATAGCAACCCTATGTACAACAGGCCTAGACCCTGCTCTATCCTGTGCCAATTTTAATGTCTCTAACACAACTACCCCAATTACCACAGTCACTAAATTAGTCCATCTCATCGAAGGTCTTCTTTTGTGCTGTCCCTTCACCCTCTCAAGCATGGTGTCCCTCTCCAAGGACTGGTACCTCCTTTCAGGATGTCCAAAGTTTGTCAGATGAAGCTTCAGAATCCTTAACTCCAAGGAGCAGCCTGATTTCACCCTCTCTAGGGTGAATCTGTTCTTCTAGCAGTCCATGGTATATTCAATACTCTTTTCAGCTCAAAGACATCAATTCTCTTTCTATCACCCCCCGTCATTGTCCACCTTTCTGATGCATAGCAAGTAATTGCAAAGACTATGGCCTAGATCAGGTGCACCTTAATTTCCAGACTGATGTTGTTGCTTTTCAGTACTTTAGTGAGGTCCCTTATTGCAAATTTTCCCCATGCAATTTGAGTTTTAATTTCCTGGTTGTTGGTACCCAGAGTGTTGATTGTGGAGCTGTTAACAATCTCAATCTCTTCAACATCTATCATGATGCTGACGATGAGCTGACTGGTGCGAACCTTTGTTTTCTTGATGTTGAGCTTCAAAACATATTGAAGGCTGCAGTCCTTGATCATCTTCAGCAAGACGGTCCTCCTCAGTTTCACCAAGCAGGTTTGTATCATCTGCATAACGCAGATTGTTGATGAGTCTTCCTCCAATCCTGATACCACATTTCTTCTCATAGAGCCTTGCCTCCCAGATAATCTTTTCTGCATATAAATGGAATTGTAGAGCACTGAAAATTATCTCTGGACTACCCTCTATCACCCACTGAGTTGCCATGACTAAAACTCTTTCTGACCTTATTAAATTTATCCAGGGGCAAAAATAATCCCCTTATCTCCACTTGAGGGCCAACATTTTAAACACATAGAAGTTCAATCTGTGTCAAATATGACACCTTCAGTGTGAAGTTTCTTTTTTAATAGGTTTCAAAATGTCAATTCAGAGATGATTAGTAAGTTAGAACTGGATAATATAATTAGAATTTACACTTACTAAATGTGGAAAACTGAAGGATTTTTTTTTTAAACGACATTAACGAGGTCCCTGGCAGCCAATGTGCCCAATGTCATGTGTCATTTGATTTCTTGACTATTGTTGGATCCATGCAAAATGAAATAATAAACAAATTTCTAGAAAAAAAAGTGCCATGGTAGGTTAAGTGATTGGTTACAATCGAAAAGCTCACAGTTTGAACCTACCATCTTTCCACAGGAGAAAGATGAGAAAGTTTCCTTCTGCTAAGATTTACCACTTTGGAAATTTAGAGGATCGCGATAAATTGTAATTGACACTTGGAAGAAGGTATTTTGTAAACAAAAGTGTTAGGTCCTCATTGTCAATCCTGTCCTACTATGAAACTTCGTAGCTCAGGATGAGACACATGTGATCATCTATCTCAAAAGCAAAAAAACTGTGTGAGAGTGCAGCAATAACTCTTATCAATTAACTGCAATGAAGCAAACAAAATTCCTTTTGGGTGACAAAAATTCACTTCTTCTCATTCTCAATGAATCTTCCTACAAACTACATCTCATTTTGAAAATCTCTAGGTTGGAAACCATGCAACATGAAAATAGATAAAAAGCTGTTTGGATTGTCTAGCTCTAAAAAGAGCAGTAATAAAAAGATGAAATCATAGTTGTCATTAAATATTTGTTAAGTTTCATGTAAAAAAGTATTGGTCTTTGCAGTAAAATAAAACAGTGGAATTAGTATTTTGTGATAAGTAGAAAAATAAATCATCAACTCTTCTTGGGCATTTTTATAAAGGCTTCAAGAAAATAGCACTGATTCAGGAGTGAATTTGTGGTGAGTTTAAGTATTGGCTTATAAATTTGCACAAGAACATAGAGAAGCCAAAACAAAGGGAAGAGATGCCAAAGTTAAGGGATGAACAGAGATTTTTAAGGGCAGTTCAAGAAGACAAAGAAAAATATTATAATGGATTGTGCAAAGAGCCAGAGTTGGAGAATAAAAAAGAGCTAACTCAGCATTTTTCAAACGGAAAGAATTGAAAAACAATCCAAGTACTGAGTTGTAATACTGAAATATACCATAGGCAAACTCTTGAATAATCCAGGGAGCATCAAAAGAAGATGGAGGGAATAAAGAGTTACTATACCAAAAAATTTAGCCAACACTTAAATATTTCAGGAAGTATCCCAAAATCAAAAGCCAATAGTGATAAAGTAAGAAGTTCAAACTGCATTGAAGGCATTGGCAAAAAACTAAGAGCCCTGGAATTGATGAGATAATGAATGAGATGTTCCAAATAAAAGATACAGCCTTGTACATGCTCAGCAGTCTGTGTCAGAAAATTGAAAGACAGCTACTTGTCCAACTGACTAGAAGAATCATATTTATTCCCATTGCCAAGAAAGGAGATCCAACAGAATGCAGAAATTATCAAGCAATATCATTGTCACATGTAAGCAAAATATTTCTGAAGATTGTCCAAAACCAGCTAAAATAGTACATTGACAGAGGACTGTCAGAAGCTCAGGCTGGGTTTAGAAAAGGCCATGCACCAGGAATATTATTGCTTATATCAGATGGAACTCAACTGAAAGCAAAAAGTACCAGAAGAATGTCTATTTGCGCTTTATTGCCTATGCGAAGAGAGTCAATTGTGTAGACTACTCCAAGCTGCAGCTACTATTGAGAAGAATGGAGATTCCAGAAAAATTATGTTTATATGAAAGAAACTATGTCTAAACATAGCAAGGGAGCACTGAATGGTTTAAAACTTGGGAAATGGTGCTTCAGAGTTGTATCCTTTCCCCATACCTATTCAATAGGTATGCTTAGCAAATCACTAGAGAAACTGAAATTTATGAAGAAGGACATGACTTCAGAATTGGAAGAAGAATCATTAATTAACCCACAATTTTGTGGGTGTAGGGGTGGAGGAAGGAAATGGGAAGGATGTGGGTAAAAAGCCAGGGCAATGATGGGCAAAGTCCAATGGTGATTAATTTTGTAAAACATAAGAAAACCAATTAAAAACAAACAAACAAAAAAAACAACAAACCAAACCCCCCTCCACCTGCATTATGCAGATGACACAACTTTTCTTGCAGAAAGTGAGGACAAACTCACATGCTTTCTACAGATCAAAGACTGTAGTCATCAACATGGATTACAACTCAACATCAATCAACAAACAAAATTTCAACACTCAGGCCATTACATAAATATCATGATAGATGATGAAAAGACTGAAATTGTAGATTATTACATCTTGCTTGGATCCACAGTTAACATCGTTATTACCAGTGATTAGGAGATCAAGAGACATATAGTATTGGGGAAGTCTGCTTTCAGGGACCTTTCAAAAATCCTGAAGAGTAATGGTATCAGTTTAAAGACTAAAGTGCAAGCTATCATCTGCCCAATCACCTGCAATACATCTGAGATATGGACAATGAATAAGAAGGACAAGAGAAGAATGAATGCATTTGAATTGTTGGTTTGGAAAAGAGCACTGATTAGCCCATGGGCTGGCAACAGAACAAACAGATGTGTCTTGGAGAAAGTACTACCAGAGCATTTTTTGGAGGCATGGAGGTAAAGTTTCATCCCATTTACTTTGGATATATTATTAGGAGACATTATTCCTTGGAAAGAAACATCATGCTTGTAAAGGTGGAGGGTCAGTGAAGGAGAGGATGACCCTCAACGAGATGGGTTGATAGAATATCTGCAGCAATGGTCTCATATGTGTTAGCAATGGCGTAGAATAGGACAGGGCTCAAATCTGTTTTACACAGGGTCACTATGAGTTGTACTTGACAGCACATAAAAGCAACATAATTCCATGAGGATGGAATTGTATTTCTCTAATTAATCTCTAGGCTCCAGACTCCAACACAGCCAAATCTCTAAGGAAGTAATAAACGAATAAGGAGGTGACATTATCAGATTTTAATTAATTAATTTTATTTGAGTGAAAGTTTACAAATAATATTATTTTGTCAATCATTTATAGATATTTTGCTTTATAATGCTAATTATAATTGATTAATATAACTAATTTATTACAATGTCTAATCAAACTCTTATTATATTTGCCTTTCCCTTCACCCAACTTATCTCTTTATATTATATATTGCCTTTCCCTTCACCCAACTTGTCTCTTTATTAACGTTTACTTTCATCATGGTACCAGTTTATGAGATTGGTGCTAGGCAAGATTGAATACAGAGAGACTAGTTAAGAGATTAAATGAGAGCAGACTGAGACTAGAGTAAACAACATCCAACTCACTGCAGTTCAGAATGTTCTGACTCATAGTGACCCTACAGAACAGAGCAGAAATGCCCAATAGAATTTCTGTAACTTCAACCTTTACAAAAATAGAGTACCTCATCTCCCTCCTGTGGAGCCACTGCTGGGTTCAAAGCACTGATCTTTAGGTCAGCAATCAAGCATTTAATTACTGCACCACCAGAAATCCTTAAATACAAAATAATACCAAGAAAATGAGAGAAAGAAATCAAATCAACATAACTTGACAATAATATTGCTCATTGGTGAGATGGTAGATATTACTAAAATTAGGGGGAATTAAGGAGGGAAAGAGTTCACAATATTGGTGGAATAATACTTCAAATAACTTATGAGAATAGAATGAAGGAAATCCAAGACTCAGCAGATATTGAGAGTCTTACAAAAAATAGAAAATAAAAAGCAGGAACGAATGAAATCCTTGATGGCAACGAAAGGAAGATTTCTTAAATGGATAGTGCACTTATTACTGATCATGAATACTAATTGTAAGTAAGTTGCTAAACAATATGTGTTATTATTTCATTATATTGTGTCTCAATGGGCTCTTGTGTGTCAGAAAATATGAAGATGGCACAGGATAGAAGAGGGTTCAGATCTTTTGTTCACAGGGTCACTAAGAGTTGTACTCGACAGCACCTAGCAACAGCAACCATTTATTGTGAGGTAGGAAAGTAGACCATATTTTGTGTAGTTAGTCATCAATACATGTGAAGGAAGAGGAGGAAGTTGTTGAACTGGAGACTGGAGAGGCTGGAAGATTATGGAAAAACAATATGTGAGTGATGCACATATAGATAGAGGAACAGAGAGGCAGAAAAAAAAAGAAAGGAAGAACAAACTGTACTAGGCTATAGCCTGAGAAGAAGATACCAGAAGATAGTGGTAGAATGATGTATAAGAGTGATTTGAAAAAATTATTCAACGAAGATGGTATACAACTTGAAAAATTGCCATTATAAATTATCCTTGGAGTGTCAGATCCTTGTTTTATAAGAAAATAACTGAGAACCACATAGAAGTAAGTGGTGAACCCAAGGTCACTGAGCCAATTAAACAGTAGTTTGGGGGCCAGAGTCCAGGTTTTCTGATTGCCAAGACTGGCCCTTTCCACTAAGTCACCTAGCCTTCTTGCTGAATCATCATCTGCTCGTTACTTACCCATTATCAAAAGGGAGTTATTAGAGTTAATGAATAAATACTTCATAACAAAACCCACTGTAAATGCATAGCTCTACAGAAACACGCAAGAAGTACTGACCTTTGAGTTTCCATCACGACTCCTTCACCCCTGCAAGCTCCTGACTACTGGTTTTCTTGATCATAAACTGAAATCCAGATATTGCAGTTTCCTACACTGATGCCAAGAAGGGACTAAGGTCACCCTCAGGGAATTTTGAGCTGAATAAGGCACCACTAAGCTTTAAAATAAACTAAGTAAATAAATACAGATTGGAAATCACCCTAGTATGTGACTAGGCATGATTTAGACCTACTGTTACTGATATGACAGATCTTAGCAGGAAACCTTAAGAATAATTGGGTTTTAGTGACAAGTAGTTTGAATGACTAATTCCATTTTTTATTTTTGGGTTTTCTGCATCTTTTCAACCATAATTTGGGCCATTTCAGGGAGATTCCTTCCCGTCAAATTTCAGAATGTTGTTATTAGGTGCTGTCAGGTCAAGTACCACTCATAGTGACCCTACGAACAACAGTTCTGAACCCTGCCTTTTTCTGTTTTAACCTCTGACATACTTGAGCCCATTGCTGCAGTCATTGTTGGAGCTCTGTTGGCATAGTGATAAAGAGCTACACTGTCCACCCAAAGGCACGTGGTTCTAATCCACTGGCTGTTCCATGGAAGAAAGTTTAGCAATCTCTTCCCACATGACTTAGAACCTTTGAAAACTCACTAAAGCTTTGAGTCTGTTCTGATCCAGTGGTACACAGTAACAACAATAATATTATAAAAGGCATTTAAAAAATAGATATGCATATTTTGGGGCGGCACAGGTCATATTTAAAGTAAAATTTAATGTACAACTAACTTTATAATTGTGATTTTTTTTATACATTTCATGAAACAGATTTTTAACACCAAACAAAATAATAATGATCTCTTTCAGTTACTTATATTACCTAGGGCAAACATTAAAGTCCTTGGTTAATATATAACTTGAAGAAGCTTACTCAGTTCAAGTAAAAGATTAGTTCCTGAATTCAGGCTGATTTGCCTAGATGATTAGACTTTAGGCTCTGAGGAGAAGCCCCTGAGGCCAAGAATTGTGGACATCACAAAGAGTGGGAGATTACTTGACCTGTAGACAATGTGGACTGGATATAGGATCTTAATCTTTTCTTGTCTTACCACAGAAATTTGGATGGAGAAGCAGTATTTATCTCAAAGACAAGTGAATCCAGGAGCATATTTGACTAGGAATCACACCACTTTGGAAGGTACTCGATTCAAAAGAGCCATTTTCAAAGGGCAATACTGTAGGCATTTTGGTTGTTGTAAAGACAGAGATGACGGCTGTGTCACTCAATTCTATGAGGTGAATACACTGTGTTACTGTGATAAATTCTGTGAAAGGGAAAATTCTGATTGCTGTCCTGATTACAAGTCCTTTTGCCGGGAAGAGGAAGAATGGTCTCCTCATACATTGTCTTGGTATCCAGAAGGTAGGCTTTGGAAATGCCTGTCAGCATTACCTCAGTTATAATAACAAGATACAACAATCTCTCTGTCTCTCCTCCCTCCCTTTCACCCTCCTTCCCTTCCTCCCTCTTTCTTTCACTCTCTCTCTGTGTATTGTCCTTTATTTTTAAAGATTACTTCTTTTTAAATGAATACACTTCTACTGAAATTGCAAAAAGTAACTTCTATGGATTGTTAAAGTGCTTTTGTTTAGACACAGCGTTCTTGCTTATTCTAGCATAGCTAGAAATGTTCTGGTCTGTGGGGTATGAATGCTGCTTTGGAACATTTTTGAGCACTCCCTCAACATAAAGATTATTTAAATCACCCTCCTTCCTTGTAAAATATATTGACACAAGGACTCTCAAGGACTCACAATCTCTTAGAGAATCTCATAAAAAAAAAATCTTCGGATTCATTAAATATCTTGCTCATTATATTAAGGGGCCTATGCACCCATAGGCTCAGATCCTATGTAATATAGCAGCACCGTTAATATCAGGACAGAAACCCAAAACAAAGCCAGTACTTTCCTTGCCTAAATAATATAAAATAGAGTCTTCATACATATTTTTGCTTTGGCTTTTCTCCCCTTCAATATGTCAGTCTGAAACTTTCTAAACTAGTAAGAGGAAAAAAGGACTTCAAATAGAGTAATTGTGAAGGTGCAAGTTTGAGTGGATAAATAGAAATAATTCATAAGGAAGAGGGTGATATTCACTTTCTTTCTCGAATTATGGGAAAATGACTGTAGCTATTGATTTAAAAACACTCTGTAAATAATTTTTTAAAAATGTCAACATCTGTACCCCTTAGCAGCAAAACTCTTCTATCTCTTACCATGTCAAATGTCCTGGAGAGAAATACAGATTTATTGCACCCCTTTAACACAGTGATTTAAGTTCTTGACCAATTATTAAAACCTACTAGTTGCTTCATAGGAAAAATATGTGCAAGTGTACTTTTATCAATATTTACGACCAGCAGACCATATAATGCAATTACACTCTATCCTATGTGTCACTATGAGTTTGAATTGGGTCAATGAGAGTGTATTTGATTTTGACTTGGTTAGTTAAACTAATATAAATAAGCAATGGTGTTTAGAAATGACAGTCAAAATACAATTCTCTTAAGCTAGAGATTCAGTGTCCTTATTTCCAAATCAGATACCATGTATGTTTTGAAAATGTGTATTATTTTAGCAATTTCCACAATATTATCTTTTATGCCAGGTTTTTGCCTTTACAAATAATTAGTCTAACAAATATTTAGGTATACATTCAACAATGGCAATGATCAAAGATTGATTTGATTGAGTACCACCAGACATTGATCTTGCACTAATCAGCAATAAGGAGAAAAGAGACAGGAAGGATCTCCTGAAAGTCACAGCCAAGTTAGAGGAATTCATACACAACAAATTCAGTGCTTAGTTGCTAATTGTGATGCATCTCTGAAGGAAACATTTACGGTATTGTGAGAAAAGAAAATGAAAATTAATATGTGATATGTAAAATTAGCTAAGGTGGGAAATTAAAGTGAGCAAATAGGTCTAAAAGGTAGCTTTAGAAGAAAAGAGTGAGCTGGAGGAGAGTTGACAGCAGAGTGGAGCAAAACTGTGAGGCAGAGCATGGGATGGACTCAAAACTGGAAGAAAGCCACTGTGTCTAGGGAATAATGACCAGGAATGATTGAGGCAAAGGCATGAATAGAGGTTTGTGAGATGGGTGGAAGTCAGATTTTGCCAGACCACGTTGATATTTGAGATTGTATTCTGATTCATAAAACTCAGTGGAAAATGTTAATTAGAAAAGAATGAACTTCTGGAAATGCATTTGTGTAATACTTCATGTGCAGAAAATATCTACATTTTAGCATTATGCTGATACATTTTTAAAAATTCTTAACAATTTTTACTAAGGTAGTCTACTATATAGTCAATTGTGAGGGACCTCTTAAGAGTACTGAAGAGCAACGACATCAGGCTGGAGGCTAAGGTGCACCTTATCCAGGCTATAGTCTTTGCAATTACATGCTATGCATCAGAGAGTTGGACAGTGAATAGAGATGATAGAAAGAAAATTGATGACTTTGAGCTGTCATGCTGGAGAAGAGTGTTGAATATACCATGGACTGCTAGGAGAACAAACAGGTTTGTCCTGGAGAAGGTGAAACCAGAATGCTCCTTGGAGTCAAGGATTCTGAAGCTCTGTCTGACATATTTTGGGCATGTTGCAAGGAGGGACTAGTCCTTGGAGAAGGACATCATGTTTGGCAGAGTGAAGGGGAAGCGAAGGAGAGGAAGACCTTTCATGAGATGGATTGATTCTGTGACTGGAGCGGTGGGAATAAGTGCATTTGAGATGGCTAGGTTGGCACAGGATAGAACGGCCACCAGAGCTCTAAATACGAGCAAATATTTCTCTGGCCTGCATGTATCTACTGGCTACATGTTAAGCAATACTGAAGGATATTAAAATATTGCAGATTGAACTAAGATTACAGCAGTGGGAATTAAGTAAAGCCTATAGATTTAGCCAGAGTGAAACTAGAAGCTTCATAAAATATATTCCTGTCCTGAATGACTTTCAAAGTAGAGACACATAAGAAGATAATTTTAGTACAGTAAGGTAATAGTTCTGGAATTAATGTCCTCAATATGATAGAATTCAGCTGGTTAGAGTTGAGTCATAAAATATGACTAGAACATTACTTAGATGACAAGGTGAGAAGAGCAGATTAGCGAATTCCTAGCTGAGAAAGTAGTGTGTACAGGAAGAGGTTAGAAAAAACGACATGGTTCAAAATCAACAATTACATAGTGGGAAAAAGAAGTAAGGATAATAAATCTTAGAAAATCTAAGAGGCTTATGTGTTAAGTTTTTATATTGGCTTTCTTTCAGTTTAGATACACTACCCTTTTCTTTCTCAGTCCCTCCCCCCACATAGAAATGATACGTATTGACAAATAAACAGAAATCTCTTTTGTGTGTATCTTCCGTAAACACATGGGCTTGAATGAATTTTTACTCATCATAGTCCACAACAATTTCTTTCTTATTTATAGATGGTTCTACCTGTCTATATATCTCTATCTCTACAGTTAATTCACATCAGTATCCATAGCTAGTGTGTCTTTTAAAAATATATGTATTTGTCTATATTATTTAAAATACATAAAATTTTTATGTGTTCTTTAGTTTTTCATTTCTATAAATTATCCTATGCTCAGTGACAGAGCTGCTGCACCAAAGGAACTGACTGACATTGAAAAATTTCAAGAAATGAGGGCTAGTGTGTTGTGAATTGGTTTAAGCTGGATTTTATGATGGCCTCTTGCCTCTTGAGGAGGGATACGTATAGAGTGCTTGGACTTCTGTGGCTTTCTTTTTGTTCCAGGTGAGTGTCAGCAGATGAGACTTGCCAGATGAACTGGGTGTCTCTGGCCCAGAGTCCACCAGCATTTGGGTATGCCAGAATTTTAAAATACTGTAATATGATAATTGATCTTGGATGAACACTCTTTCTAGTGGTACAGTAGAGGTCTGTCTATTTGCTCTACAGGAGTAACATAGAGTTGCTGCGATGATGGACAGCTAGGCCATAGTGTATCAAACACCATAAATGGTTATTCATCATGTGCAGTGTTTGTTGGAGCTCCTGAATTGATTCAGGTTTGGAAGCAGGACTGGCATCCACTTTCTAAACTACATGCCTCTCAAAAGTCTATAAACTTGGAGAAATGATGATAATTCTGGAAAGGCTTCAGGCCTTTGTTTATCTTCTGTTTATATATGTATCCTTCCCTCACATGTGCTCAGTCTATCATGGTGAACAAATCATTCAAGAAGTTAGACTCTATGAAGAAACATGTGGCATCAGAATAGGAGAAGATTTAAGAAACAGCAGAATTCTCCCAGGTGGGCGTTTTGGGTAGTGAGAACTGATGAGAATGCATAATTATGGAAGAATTTGGAATGATGGAGCTCATGGAGTGTGAATCATGCTTTGGCTCTTAATATTAGGAAGGCCTGAGGGACACTTTTGTCAAACATTCTTCTAGGCCGTATAGCACTGGTCTGTCCATTTGCTGTACAGAGTAACTCGTGGTTGCTGTAACGCTGAACACTGTGACACTGATGTGTCAAATGTGATAATGGTTACCCATAGTGGACAGTGTTTAGTAGAGCTCCCTAATTAAACAAGCTTGGAAGCAGGAGTGATATCCACTTCCGAAATAGCTTGCCACCGGAAACCCCATGAACCTAGAGAAAGGATGAAAGTTATATAAGTTTTCAGGTCTTTCATTCATAGGGTCACTATGAGTCACCTACAATTCGACAGCACTTCACAACAAAAAAACAGTAACAACCACAACCATATAAGCAGTAGCCAATGGTAATGATGTAGGAAGTGGAAGCTGCCCAGAAGGCACTGGCAAGAAAAAAGTCCCAGGAATTGATGGGGTACCAACTGTCTTGTTTTGATTAACAAATACAGCACTCACCACTATACGGCAGAGTAGTTGGAGGACAGCTCTATGGACAATGGATTAGGAGAGGTCCATGTTTGTTTCTATTCCCATGAAAGGTGATCCAACAGAATGTGGAAACTATCAAACAATATTCGTAATATCACATGCAAGCAAAATACTACTGCTTTGTTCTACTATCATTCAAATACTACTATTACTAAAAAATTTCTAGAACATTCCATAGATAAGGAACTGTCAGAAGTTCAAGCAGGATTTAGAAGAGGCAGTGGCATCAGGAATATGGTCAGATGGATACTGGCTGAATGTAAAGAACACTAGAAGAATGTCTATTTATGCCTTATTTACTATGCAAAGGCATTTGACTGTGTGGATCATAACAATTTTTGGCTAACATTGAGAAGAGTGGGATTCCTGGAGCACTTAATTGTCTTCATGTAAAAACTATGCCTAGATCAAAAAGCTGTTAAGTGAACAGAGCAAGGAAACACTACATAGTTTAAAATTAAGAAGGGGGTGTGTCAGAGTTGTATTCTTTGTCCACATCTATTCAATCTGTATGCTGAGCAAATTAACTCAAAAAGCTGGAGTCTGTGAAGAATGATGCAGAGTCAAGACTGGAGGAAGACTCATCAATAACCTGCATTATGCAGATGATGCAAACTTGCTTGCTTAAATTGAGGACTTGAAGCACTTTTTACAGAAGAGCAAAACAATACAGCTCTCAGTATGGATTGCATCTCAATGTCAAGAAAACAAAAAATTCTTATAATTGGAGATATAGGAAATATGATAAATGGGGAAAAGATTAAAATTGTCAGCAACTTCATCTTACTTGGATCCACAATTAACACCTTTGGAACCAGCACTCAGGAAATCAGGACTCTTATTAATGCACTGGGAAAGTCTGCACTTAGGAACCTTTCAAAATTATTAGAGTAATGATATTATTTGGGGACTAAGACATGTCTGATATAGGCCATGGTCTTTCTGAACAATTGTCATGCATCCGAAAGCTGTATAATGAATGAGGATGACAGAAGACTTGATGTCTTTGAGCTGTGGTGTTGGAGAAGAGTGCTGAACTTCACAAATACATCTTGGAGGAAGTGTAGCCAGAGTGCTCCTTGGAGGTAAAGACGAAAAAGCTTTGCCTCAGATACTCCAAATATATTTACAGAAGGGACTATTCCTTGGGGAAGAAAATGATTCTTAAAAAGGCAGAAGTTTGGCGAAGAAGAGGAAGATCTTCAACCACAGGGATTGACATACTGACTGCAACAATGGGCTCTAGTGTGTCAGGAAGTATGAGGACGGAACAAGATAGGATAGAATTCAGATCTGTTGTTCATAGGATTACTATGAGTTGTACTCAACTTAATAGCACCTAATAGCAATAGCCTATGTTCTGTACCATACCATACCATACCATACCATACCATACCATACCATACCATACCATACCATACCATGAATAAGGATGACAGAAATTTCTGACTTTGAGTTGTGATATTGGAGGACAGTATTGACTATCCCATGGACTGCCATAAGAAAAGACAGATTTGTCACAAAGAAAGTGAAGCCAGAGTGCTCCTTGGAGGCAAGCATGACAAAACTTTGTCTCACAATCTTTGAGCATGTTGCTAGGATAGGCTGTTCCTTGGAGAAGGACATCGTGCTTGAAAAGGTGGAGGAACAGCAAAAGAGAAGAAGACTCTCAACCAACTGGATTGCTACAGTGACTGCAACAATAGGCTCAAGTGTGTCAGAGCTTGTGAAGTTGGCACATGATAGCACAGGTTTCAGATCTGCTGTTCATAGCATCACCATGAGTTGTACTGAAGCCTACAGTACATAACAACATAAAAATATTTCCTAGTGGCCTAGCTACATTGCCAACCTGAAGATAGGAAGGTCAAATCCATCAGTTGTTCCACAGAAGAAAAATCGACACTCTCCTCCTGTGAGACTTACAGCTTCTGCAAAACCCACTAGAATCAGATATGAGTCAGTTCTGACTTGACAATACCCAAAAACAATATACTATGTTAAGGAACTCAGATGGCTAATCCAAAGGCTGAACCTCTCTGTGGTTCAAATGCATCAAGTGACTGGAAAATCAGATGGAGGGTCATCTATGAGTTGGTTCTGACTTGATGACAATGAGTTGAGCTGATACTATGTTGTAGTCTTTTTATTTTCTTACTATTATCGTGTTTTAAAGTTCTTTCTGTGATTTTAGATACCCTCTGGCTTTTGGCTGATGCCTATTTCTCTAGTATTTTTTGGTTGATTTTATTATACAGATGACACACCTTGCTTACTGAAAGTGAAGAGGACTCGAAACACTTGTTGGTAGCTACAGGGGCAGGCTATCTCTGTCTGTAAAATGTCTGCAGGAATGCCTATACGTCCTTCAGCATCTGTACACCTGCAAGTGTCTTTCTTCATGTTCTTCAGTGTCAAGGAGACTCCCAGTTCAAGGACCAGTGTCCAAAAAGACAATATATTCTTGACAATTATTTCTTGGTTGTAGTGTGGGACTCCTTTTTTTGTTTGCTTTCTTCTCTTGTATAAAATAAAAAGTGTTAAAGGCCACATCCTAGGGCAACTTTCAGTGTTGTGATGAGATTAAGAGATGTTACATTCTTCTCTCAATCCTTTTACTTTATTTGCTAATGGGTGATAATGATAGCACTTTTATATTTATTGTTATATACATGCTTTTTGGGTTACACAACTCAATCTGTGACATACAACAGAAATTGCTAAAACCAAAATTTGAATTTATTCACTTTAAATTCTTCCAGATTGTTTTCAAGAATATCTACATTATTTTAGAGTCTCAATGTGATACATGAAATGGTGTATAAGGTCTCTTATCCCATTCAGCAATTGGCATTATCTACCTTTGTGATCTTTACTCAATCAACATATAAAACCTTATTTCTTATTGTCATTTCAATTATTCTTATTACTAGTGGGTTTTAGGATCCATTCATATTTTTGTTGGATGGATGTGTTATCTCCTCTTGTAATTATTTTTTTCTTATCCATAACATTTTAATACGCTATAATGGGCAGCAAATTCACTTACTGATACTTCTTTATCCAGGCAGATTGCTATTTGTAGACATTGAATCTTCTGTACATGACTTTTAATACTTACATCTATTTCCTTCAAACTAGCTATTCTAAAGCTAGAGTTTTGAATAATATGAGAAATAATTTATAGACTTAATAGAAGATAAAATTTTATTTTTTAGATAGACTTATTTGAAGATAACTGAATACTAAATGCAACATCTTTCCAATAATATTGTGCACTTCTTCAATTCTTGTTTTCAGAATTGTGCCTAAAGAGAAATAAAATGTTATCCATAGTCATCATACACTTTTCCCATTCATTCTTGGAAGCTTTTAGCTTTATTTTTAGTGGCATATAAACAAATACCATTTTCTACTTATTTATTTTGTAAATAAATGCTAGTATTGTTTGGTTGTCATATTCCATTTGACAACTATTCCAAATTCTTTTATTAGAAATGAAAATCAGCATCTTTATCATAGTAAAGATGTCATTTTTCAAAACCTCAAAGTACACATTTAACATAATGGACAAAATAGAGAATTATTTCCTTTTAAGACTAGTGGAAAAACACAGGCACATACTTTCTTCTTTACTATTTAACAAATATATTTTTGCCATTAAAAAAAAAAAAACCAAAATAAGGAGTGAAACAATCTGAAGGAGAAATTTAACACTCAACAATATTAAAGACATTGTTCATGAAACAAGTAAAAATTTTTGCAAAGACAAGAAATACAGACCAAAATGGACAGTTGTCAGAAGAGACTCTGAAACTAGAGATAAAATGCAGAGAGACCAAAACAAAGTGAAGAAATGCTGAGGTAAGAGAAAAATAAAATTGCAAAGGTCAACAAAAGAAGACAAAAGATTTTAAATGAAAAGTGAAAAGAACTAGAGTTATAAAACCATAAAGGAATATGTTTGGCATTTCTCTAGCTATAAGAACCTAAGTACAACTTCAAGCCTCAAGTTGCATTACTGAAAGATTTCTATGGACAAAATATTGAATGATGTAGAAAGCGCCAAAATAAGACAGAAAGAATACACAGAGTCACTGTGCAAAGAAGGGATTGGTCAACATTAAGCAATTTCAAGAAGTATCATATGACCAAGAACCAATGGTAAGGAAGGAAGTCCAAGCTGCAAAGTATAAGGCCTGAAGAATTAACAGAATGCCAGCTGATGTATTTTAACAAACAGATGTCACCCTGGATATGCTCACTAGCTTATGCTAAGAAATTTGCAAGACAGCCAACAGGCCAACTGGTGGAAAAGATCTATATTTGTTCTCATTATCAAAAAAGAGAGATAACTAGAAAGTGAATATTGTTGAACAATATCATTAATATCACATAAAAGTAAAATCTTTCTAGAGGTTATTTAAAAAGCAGCTGGAATATTACATTAACAGTGACCATCCAGAAATTCAAGTTGAATTTAGAAAAGACCTTTGTATGTGGGATATAATCGCTGATGTCAGATAATGATTGAAAACAAAGAACACCAGAAAGATGTTTATCTGATTTTTTTGTTGACTACAAATGTATTTCATAGCAAATTATGAATAACACTGGGAAGAATTGGAATCACAATTAAGAGCACTTAATTGTGGACATGATACTTGGAAAAATAGAGAGTGAGCAAAAGAGAAGAAAGAAGATCCTTAGCAAGATAGATTGACACAGTGACTGCAACAAAAGGTTCTAATGTGTCAGAGTTGAGGAGGATGGAACAGAATAGATCAGGATTTAGTCTGTGGTTCAGAGCGTCACTATGAGTTATATTAAACTCAGGGGCACCTAATAACAACATAGTTCATGATAACTAACTTCTGATATTTGGAGAACTTAAAATGGTAGACACAGAAAATAGTTTGATTATTTAGATATTTAGACTATTTAATAGATTTTGGCTCAGAGTGTAAGTGAATTTTCATACAGCATATTTTTGTCTAATAGATTTTACAGAAGGAATACACTATGCATTTTTTGGGGAACAAAGTAAAGCTAATTTAATTCTACACTACTCTTATGTTTTTATTAGTGAAAGATGTAGACTATTGGCACACTGAATTGGGTAAAGGTCATTTATTCTTTCACAACCTTCTTAACCATATTATAAAGACAAATCACAGATTAAATTTTGTGACCCATTCCAGTTGTTTATATATAGATGTAGTTGTTTTTATGTGCCATCAATTTGTCTGCAACTCATAGCAACCCAAAGAACAAGAGCTCTGAACCCTGTTCTCTATCTCAAGCCAATTTCTTATCTCCAACACAGCTAACCCCATTACCCAAGTCACGGAGTCATCTCATCAAGGGTCTTCCTCTATTGCACTGTCCCTGCAAGCATGATGTTCTTCTCCAAGGACTGATCCCTCCTAACAACATGCCCAAAGTGTGTGAGACAGAGCCTCAAAATCCTTGCCTCCGAGGAGCAGCCTGGTTTCACCATTTCCAGGACAGATTTGTTTGTTCTCTTAGCAGTCCATGATATATTTAATACTCTTTTCCGGTACCAGAACTCACAGGCATCACTTCTTCTTCTCTCATCCTTAATCATTTTCCAGCTCTTTGATATATACAGAATAATTGTGCTTGTATCAGGTGCACCATAGAGTCTAAACTGAAAGCTTTGTTCTTTAGTATTCTGGAGAGGTCCCTGACATCAGATTTTTTCAGTGCAATTCGTCTTTTGATATTCTGGCTTCTGATACTAAAAATGTTGATTATAGGGTCAACAAAGCTAAAACTTTTCATAATCTCTCTTCTCCATATATCATGATTTTGCCAATTGGCTAGTAGTGAGAAACTTTGTTTTCTTAATGTTGTTGTGTACATAGAGTTGGAATGATTCATAGCTGACAGTCCAGAATGTTTTCAGAGACAGTTAATCTTATAAGAGCAGACTGCACATCTTTCTCCCACAGAACAGCTGGTGGATTTAAGCCACAAGAGGACAGAGATTAGTGGAAAGGTGAAGGAAAGGTCCAATGGGGACTTGAGACAGGGAGACAAAAGTAATAGATCAGTAGAATTTAATCAAATAAAACACAATGTGCAGAGGTGATTGCATAACTTAAAATATATATGAATGAAACAATGTATATGAATGTATAAAATAAATTATGTATAATACATAAAACGGGGGGGGGGGAAGAGCAACTTCAAAATGTTTTAACTAATTTACATAAATGTAAACCTGTTAGTTTGGAAGCAGGAGTAGCATTCTTTTCCTAAACATCATGCCTCTGGATCTCTATGAACTTTGAAATATGATGATAGTTAAGAAAAGCTTCAGGCCTTTTGTTCATAGGGTCACTATGAGTTCTGCTTGATTCGAAGGCAAACAACAACAACAACAACATAATTAATCAATAGGAATGGATTACTTATAGCCATATGCTGATTACTAGATATGATTTTACCAATGATAACCTATCTGACATTCACTTGGATACTCGAAGGCTCCAGTGTTTATCAAAACATAGATAACGGAAACACTTGCAGCAGCTCTCCCAGAACCTGCCTTTTATTTTTCATTTTTCCGGAAGCTCTGTTTTTTATTTATACAGAGCCCTCCTGCCTTTTAAAGGAGTGCTCCTAGCTACCTGTGGGGTATGGATTCCTGATATGAGCAAGACACTGCCTGCTCTAAAATGAAGTTCAGACCAGCAGACATTTACAGCACAATGCCTATGATGAAGCATTTTAAAACAATTTACAGACATAATATCATTTTTCCCCCTCAAATCAATAAGATCAACTATTTCATTTTTCAAGCTATGAATTATCTGCTTCTGTTTTAAAGGCTGTTACATTTTAAAAACTCCTTTGTTTTAACTGTCTTTACATTTTTCTTTGTCAAGATGCTATAAGAGCAATTGCTTTGAGTAATTCACTCTAAAGAGCTTAAAACATATTTCACTGAGAAAATGAAGTCACCGGAGAAATTCGCTCATTTCCCAAAAATCATAGTTTTTAACTACTTCCAAATGTGTTGTTGACTAAATAGATTCCTCTTCTTTGAGATCTTAATTTCAATCTGTTTGATCTCTTAAAAATATTTTTACCACTTTTCCTTTGTCTTACTGTCCTGCATTATTATGTTCTACTCCTTTCTTAAATATTCTTCAGTTCTTCTCTTAGGTTTTCTACTTCATGGTCTTTATACATTCAATTGTTATTTGCTTTGTTTTCTCAAATTATCTTTTGATCTTTCAGTTCTCTTCCTTCATCATGTTTTTTTTTCCACTTTAGCTTCTCTGTATTTTGTTGTGGGGATTTATGTTGGCCTAGTCAATAGGGAGTTGTGTTGCCAACCCAAAGGCAAGTGGTTCAAATCCACCAGCTGCTCCTCAAAGAAAGATGATCAATTTCCTTCCATGCTATTTACACCCTCTGAAAACTCACTGGAGGATCAGTTGTGAGTCAGCTGACAGAACAGCAATGAGTGTATTTTATAATAACTCTGAGAGAGAGTCTATTATGACATCTATTCTGGTATTTTTCTCTCTTTCCAGATTTTTAATGACCTTTTGCTTTCTTTATATATGCTGTCCTTAATATCATCTCATAACACATTTGATTATAGTCATTATAATTCTGAGTCATCATATCTGTTCCTGAAATACCAAGTCATATTTTGACTTTGGATTTTATTTTTTTTCAATTTCAACTTGAACTTACATATGAAAAATTGATGATCTTTTCTGCAGTTGATCCTTACTATTTCTGTTTGATGATATTGAGTTCTTCCACAGTCTCTTTCTCAACAGATACAATTTATTTGATTTCTGTATTTTCCATCTACTTGTGTTATACAAACTCTACTTATATTATATCTGTTTATATATTTTTTTTAAATATTTTTTTTTACTATGAAAGAGTCACACAACATGCTATCTTGGGATCTCTGGTTTCTTTTCTATAACCATGACCATATTTTCCAAACATGAACTCTTCCTTGCTTCCAAATTTTACTTTCCTTTTTTCTATTTTTTTAAATTTTATTTAAATTTATTATTAATTTAAGTAAAAATTTACAGAGACTTTCTATTTCCATTCATTCATTGTTGCACTTTTCTCCCTGTCCAATCCTCCCCCCTAGTACACTACCCTCTTGGAAAAGTAAAAGAAAAATTCTTTCATTGTTTTACAAATCCTCCCCCAGGTTCACTCCACCATGTAGCCTTCCCTCTAGACTCCTGTAATGACAAAAATACCTAATCATATATCCCTTTTAAACAGTTTTCTCCCTCATCTGTTTCAATTCAGTATACATTACTGAACCCATCTTTCTCAGTCTCTCCCCAACCCCAAGGTCAGTCCTGTTTTACAACAGTGGCACCATGCAGTATTTGTCCTTTTGTGATTGAGATACTTCAATCAGCGTAATGTCCTCCAGAGTCACCCATTTTGGATAATATTGCATGAGTTCCTTGTTTTTCAATGCAACACAGTATTCCATTGTGTGAATATACCACAGCTTCTCTATCCATTCATTTGTTGATGGGCACTTAGGTTGTTTCCAACTCCTTGCTATTGTGAACAAAGTTGCAATAAACATGGGTGTGCATATATCTGCTTGGATGTCAGCAAGTTTTACTTTCAAATATATGATTATTATTAATGCAACTTGACTGAATGTTTGACCAATTTCAGACCATAACATTTGGTATGGAACCTCAGTTTTTTCATCTTTGGCTTTTGTAGTTGGTGTGTAAGTTTCAATAATAGTCATATTAACAGAACTCTTTTACATGTGTATGATTATTGTCCTATCACTGACAGCACAGGACAGACCTTGAAAGAATTCTTTTTTTATGATAGAGGTAGTATTGATTCTCTTAAGTTCACCATTCCTTTTGTAGCAGGTCATGTGATTGTCTGATTCAAAATGGCCAGTACCAATTCATTTGAATTCATTAAGGCCATGGTATCTGATTTTAATGTGTTCCATTTCATTTGAGGTAATTTCCACTATGCTTACTTTCATAGATTGTACATTCCACATTCCTATTTCAAATGGATCTTTGTATTTGATTTTTATCATTTGAATTGTGTCACGTCAGTAAATGAAGTTTCTGTATTGGGTTGAAAACTTTACACCAATTGTGTCATTAGGGTAAACTACTTTGAGGACACAGCTCTTTCTCAGCTGTATTTTGAGTTTTATTTAAAGAACACATTTATTTACAGAACACAGCTCTGTAGTAGGATTTGAAATCAGGGACTGTGATGCATTCTTTCTTGTATCTCTTTTTCAGGAGTGCTTTGCTTATTTGGAGTCCCTTTCCATTCCAAATAAAGTTGGAAATTACCTTTTACATCTTATTGAATAGTGACATTGGTATCTGCATTGGGATTGCATTTAACTTGTATATTGCCTTTGGTAGAATTGTCATTCCCACTATATTGCATCTTCCCATCCATGAGCATGGTATATTCTTCCATTTCACCAGGTCTCTGTTTTTTTCTGTAGTAATGATTTGTAATTTTATTTGTATGGGTATTTTTGTCTCTAGTTAGATTTGCTACCAAGCGTTTAATTTTGTGATTAGTTATTTTGATAGGTATTGCTTTACTTAGCTCATTTTGTGCTCTCTTTGTCACTGTAGTGAAATACAACTGATTTTGTATATTAATATTGTATTCTGCTACTTTGCTGAATTGATCAACTATGTCCAGCAGTTTTCTCACTGAGTCTACACTATCATATCAACTGCATATGTATCTAAAGTTAGCTTTACCTCCTCTTTATCAATTTGGATTTTTTTTTGTTTCCATCACTTGTCTTATTGCTCTTTCTAAGGCTTCCAATGCATTGTTGAGTAGGAGAGATGATATTAGGCATTCTTATCTAGTTCATGTTCTCAAAAGGAATTGCTCTCCATTAAGAAGGAGGTTAGATCTTGGTTTTTCAGATATACTTTTCACTATGTTGAGGAAATTCCCCTCTATTTCTATGTTGCAGAGTATTTTAATCTTGAAAAGATATTGGGTTTTGTCAAAGGCTTTTTCTGCATCAATTGATATAATTGTATGGTTTTTGTTCTTTGCTTTGTTAATGTGATTAATTACATTTATTGTTTTTCTTATGCTGAACCATTCTTGTACATATGTTATGAATCCCAGTTGGTCATGTTGATTTTTTTAATGCACTGTTGGATTTTATTGACCAGGATTTTATTGAGGATTTTAACATCTATGTTTATGAGAGATATTGTTCTATAGTTTTCTATTTTGGTGGTGTCTTTACCTGACTTTGATATGAAGAATATGTTTGCTTCATAGAATGAATCTGGAAGAATGCCATCTTTTTTCTATATTTTAAATACTTTATGTATAATTGGTGACAGTTCTTCTGTTAATGTTTGATAAAATTCACCAGTAAAACCATCTGGTCTAGGGGTTTTTTTGTGTTGGAAGTTGTTTTATGACCTGTTCAGTTTCTTCTTTTGTGATGAGCCTCTTCAGTTATTCTGTTTCAGTCTGTCAGTTTGGGTAGACTGTGAGTTTCTAAGTAATTATCCATTTCCTGTATGTTTTCATATTTGTTTGAGTATAGTTTTTCATAAGAGCCCATTGTTGTTGTTGTGTACAGTAGAATCAGAACTGACCCATAGCTGACCTTCCAGTGGGTTTTCAGAGGCAGTTAACCTCATGAAAGGAGATTGCCATCATTCTCCAGCAGAGCAGTTGGTGGCGTCAAACTGCATACCTTTGGGATTGCAACACAGCTTCTTGCTACTAGACCACCAGAGCTGTCTAATAGTCCATTATTAACCTTTTCATTTTAGTTGGTTTGTTGTGACATTGCCTCTTTCATTTCTTATTCAGATTGTTTGTATTTTTTCTTTCTTTCCTTTGTTAGTTTTGCTATGGTTTGTAAATTTTATTGACCTTTTCAAAGAATCTACTCCTGGTCTTGCTGATGATTTCATTTTTCTGGCTTTTATTTCATTTCTTTTTGTCCTAATGTAATTTTATTTCTTTTATAGGTTGATGAGTTTTATGGTTGTTCTTTTTCAACTTGCTGGGGATAATGGGTTAGAGAATCAATTATCATTTTTTTCTTCCCTTGTGATGTGATTGCTTATTGCTATAAATTGACTTCTAATTACTGCTTTGGCTGTTTCCCCGAGATTTTGGTGAAATTATATTTTTATTTTCATTTGTTTCAAGAAACCCTTTTATTTAATTTTTAAAAATTTTTTCTATTACTCATATTTGTTCAAGCAAGATGTTGCTCAGCTTGCAGATATATGTTTTGTTTTGTTTTGTTTTTCCTCCTGTATCCTCTTGTTATTTATTTTTAATTTTGTAACTGTGTGGTTTGAGAAAATGCTTTCTTTTATTTCTATCTTTTAAAATTTATTGATGCTTGCTTTGTGATCTAAAATATAATCTATTCACACCCTACACAAAAGAAAAGTAATATGCCATCCCCCAAAAGGTAATCAAATTACAGATGCACAGGTTGCCCCGAGGTCAGATAATGTAATGGAACTTTCTAATACAGGATTCAAAAGAATCAAGATTTAATATTGTCAATGTGTAAAAGACAAACTCAGAGAATTACAGGAATCTTCAAGCAAAAGCCAAGAGGAACTTTTAAAAAGACAATGCAGATAAAACAAATAAGACATTAGAAACTCTTGAAAAGAGAGAAAATGCAATCTAGAATATGAGGAAACATGTCTCCAATGCTGTTAACATGTTGAAGGGACATATGAACTGAGTTGAAGAGAAGGAGCACAGAACCAGTGAAATAAAAGATGAATTTTCAGTACTAATCTGCTAGAATAAAAAGTAGACTCAGAAGAAGAAGAGAGAAAAAGAAAACCTGGAAATAATGAGGGACACCATCAAAGGAAATATGTGTATAAGTGGGATCTTAGAACAGGAAGAAGAAGAAGAAAAAAAAGGCACAGAGAGAGTTGTGGAAAAGTTCCTAGAAGTAAACTTTTCAGGCATAATGAAAAATGAGAGAATAGATATATAAGAAGCAGAACAAACTCTATATAGAATAAACAAAAGAAAAACACTAAGGCATATGATAGTCCAAATTTCTCCAAAATTTGAATGTTTCAGCTTTGATATGTGGTGTGGGTTCTGCTGAGTCACCTCCTGCCACACATATTTTCCACCCTCTGCACCATACCCTCCTGCCCCCATGCCTTGTGCTCTAAAATTTGAAAGTGTCAGCCTTCAATATGGATAGAAGTTCAATATTAAGAAAACAAAGATTCTCACCACTGGGTTGATTGGTAGCATATTGATAGATGGTGAAGAGATTGAGATTGTTAACACCTTTAGTTTGCTTGACTCTACAATCAACACTCCTGGTACCAGCTTCCAGAAAATAAAAACATGAATTGCATTGGGAAAGTCTGCTATCAGAGATTTCTCCAAAGTACTGAAGAGCAACAATGTCAGTCTAGAGACTAAGATGTGCCTGATCCAGGCCATGGTGTTTGCAATTACTTGTTATGCATCAGAAAGCTGGACAATGACTAGGGATGATAGAAGCAGAATGCCTTTGAACACTGGTGCTGGAGGAAAGTATTGAATATACCTGGACTGCTAGGAGAACAAACAAGTTTGTCCTAGAGAGGGTGAGACCAGGCTGGTCCTTGAAGGCAAGGATTTGGAAGATTCATCTTACATACTTTGGATATGTTGCAAGGAGGAACCCCTCCTTAGAGAGGGACGTCATGCTTGGCAGGGTGGAGAGACAGTGCAGGAAAGGAAGACCCTCAATGAGATGCTTTGATTCAGTGTAGAGTAATGGGGATAGGTGTGTCAGAGACAATAAGATTGGTATAAGATAAAGTAGGGTTTAAGGCTGTTGTACGTAGTATCACATGTGACATATGAATCACATGACTTGATGACACATAACAACATATCAGTCAAGTTTGGCAGAAT
Source organism: Elephantulus edwardii (assembly GCF_000299155.1). Taxonomy (NCBI): domain Eukaryota; kingdom Metazoa; phylum Chordata; class Mammalia; order Macroscelidea; family Macroscelididae; genus Elephantulus; species Elephantulus edwardii. The sequence continues at coordinate 2,104,160 of NW_006399874.1, forward strand.
AAGGATAGAGAATTTGGAAAGCAGCTAGGGAAAAAACAGAGTAACTTACAAAGGAAAGAAAGTAAGATTAAGTGCCAATTTCTTAGCAGAAACCATGTGAGCAAAAAGGCAATGGAATGAGATATATCAAACATTCAAAGAACACTACTGCTAATCAAGAGAACTATACTCAGCAAAACTGTCCATCAAACATGACAGAGAGATTAAGATATTCTCAGGAAAGCAGAAATTGAGGGAGTTTGGGAAAACAAGTCCACCATTGCAGGAAGTACTGAGAGAATTCCATCTTACAGAGATGCCACAGAAAGCAGGGTGGACCAAAGTGACCACCAACACCACCAAAAAGAACTCAACAAAATAATAACAAGAAAACCTTGTCTCTTAATACACTGAATGTGAGTGGTTTAAATGCACCAGTGAAGAGAAAAATAGTAGCAGACTGAATAAAAAGCCCAAACCCATCAGTATGCTGTCTACAGAAAACACACCTGAAAAATGAAGATAAATAAAGACTAAAATTAAAACGGTGGAAAAAATATATCAAGCAAATGGCAACCAAAAATCCCAACAAAACAAAATAAGATACACAGTAGTGATATTAATCTCTGATAAAATAGATTTCAGCATAAAAACCATCACAAAGGACAAGAACAGTCATTATGTAATGCTAAAAGGATCGATAGGACAAGTGGATATAACCATGATAAATATCTATGCAACAAATGATAGAGCTGCAAAATGCATAAAGCAAATGTTAACACAATGGGGACCAAAAAAATGGACAATACTACAATAGTAGTTAAGATACTCAATACACCACTCTCAAGAAAAGAAAGACACTCAACAAAGTTGCTGAAGAATTACACCACACAATCAACCAACTCAATCTCAAAGATATTTAAAGACTAATATACCCCTAAAAGGTGAGTTTACATCATTCTTCTTCAATGTGCACACGCACACCAAGAAATTTTGAAGACAGCTACCTAGCTAGTCAACTGGAAGAGATTCTCGTCTGTGATATTGGTGCTCTTAGTGCAGGTTGACATGGTGGTTGTATCCCAAATGCCTTTTCTGCGTCAATTGCTGTGATCATATGCTTCTTGTTATTTTCTTTGTTAGTGTGGTTAATTAGGGTGATTGTTTTTCCTTATACTGAATTATCCTTCCATACCTGTTGTGCCACATGGTGATGATGAATTACTATTTTTTTCATATATTTTTCAAATCTGTTGACTAGGATTTTGTTAAGGACTTTTACATCTATGTTTATGAGAGATATTTTTTCTGTAATTTTGTTTTTTGGTAATGTGTTTACCAGGTTTTGATATGTGGGTTATGCTTACTTCACAGAATGTTTCTGGTAGTATCCTTTTTTTCTATTTTTTAAAGAAATTGAAGTAGACTCAGTGATAAATTTTCTCTGGATGTTAGTAGTATTCAGCCATGAATATATCTGATCCAGGACTTTTTTTGTGGAGCAGACTTTTAAAATTCTCCTCAATTTCTTTCTATCTTTCTTTTCTTCTCCTCCTCCTCCTGCTCCTCCTTCTCCTCCTCTTCTTTCTCCTACTTTCTCCTTCTCCTTCATGTATATGTTCAAGGGTTCTACATTTGTCTGTGTCAATGTGGGTAAAACATGAGTTTCAAGGAATTTGTCCGTTTCCTCTTCTTGTGTTGTTAGATGCTGCTGAGTCGAGTATGAATCATTGATCCTATGAACAGCAGATCTCAATCCTGTCCTATTTTTTGGCATCTTCACACTTCGTGACACACTAGAGCCCTAGAGCCCTTTGTGGAAGTTAATGCATCAATCCACCTGCTTCCTTTCCCTTGCCGCCCCTCTACCCTTCCAAGCATAACACCTCCTAGCAATGTACCTGGAGTACGTGAGGTGAAACCTCACCATCCTTGTCTCTAAAGAGCACTCTGACTGCACTTTCTCCAAAATATATTTATTTGTAAAAAAAAAACCAAACAAACAAAATATATTTATTTGTTCTTTTGGCAGTCTATGGACTTTTCAGTGCCCTTCTCCAACAACGCAATTCAAAAGCATAAACTCTTCTATCATCTCTATTAATGGTCCAGCACTTAGAAGCATATTAAATAATCAGAAAGACTATAGCCTGAATTAGATGCACCGTAGTCCTCAAACTGACATCATTACTTCTCAATAATTTAGAGAGGTCTCTAACTTCAGACTTTCTCAATGCAATCCATGTCCTTATTTTCTGACTGCTGGTACCAAGGTTATTTATTGTAGAAAAGATAAAGTGGTTGACCATTTCAATCCACCATGATATCAAATGTCATTTCTTCAAGGCTTTTAAATTTATCTAAGTAAATCTTTTCACAATTTTCTGACATTACAGTTTCGTGTCTTTGATTCTGTTTTGATTTACCTGTCATTCCGTAATCGATTTATTTGTGTCTTCTCCTTTTAGTATGTTAAGTTTGTCAAGGATTTATCAATTTCATTGACACACTTGAAAAACCATCTTCTGGTCTTACTGATGGTTTCAATTGCTTTTCTGTTTTCTATCACATTGACTACAGCTCTTGTTCTTATGATTTCCTTTCTTCTAGACGTTGTGGGGCTAGATTGTTGGAGTTTTTTCCTATTTGATGAAGATGTTGCGTTAAATAATTAATTTTGCTTCATATTTTATGTGTTTGCCAATTGTTTTGAACTAGCCCCTGAGGACTGCCTTAGCTTCATCCCAGAAGTTTTGGTATATTGTATTTTCAATATCATTTGTTTTGAGTAACTTTTTCTTTCATTCTTTATTTCTTCTGTAACCCAATCATGTTCTATCTGGGTGTTATTTAGCTTCTGTATGGGAGTTTATTTATAAGCTTTACCCTTAATTTCTGGTTTTATAGTATTGTGCTGTAAAAAAGATACTTTGTATTATTTTGACATTTTGAATTTGTTAAGGCGTGATTTGTGCTATAATATGTGACCAGTCCTGGAAAATATGCTTGAGAAGAAAGTGAATTGAGTTTTGATTGCATGCAGTACTTAGACTATGTCCACAATTTCGAGTTGGCTGAATGTGTAGTTTAAATTTTCTGCATCTTTGTTAAGTTTCTTTTGAGTTGATATACCCTTTGGTCTTATCACTATTGTGGTACTGTGTATTTTTTCAATTTTGCGGATTTTTTTTTAATGTATTATGCAGGTCTATCATTTGGTGTATAGACATTGACCAAGATTATATCTTCTTCATCTTTGGTGCCTATAATCACTATATAGTACTCTTCCTTATAGTTTATGGTAGTTTTGATCCCAAAGTGTATTTTACCAGAGATTAATACTACCAGTTCTCCTTTTTTTTGTGGATGTCATTTGTTTCACATATTTTTTTTCCCTGCCTTTGATTTTGAGTCAATCTTTCTCTTCATTTCTTAGATATGTCTCTTATAGACAATATATTGATAGGAGTTAGCTATTTATCCATTCTGCTACTATTTTTCTCTTAATTGACACATTTAGTCCATTCACTCCATTCACATTAAATGTGATTGTGACAGATTGTGACAGGCCAGATTTTATCATTGCCAATTTGCTGTGTATATTTTTTCTGTTGTTTCTCTTTACTGTGATCTATCCACTTTTCTTTTGGTGTTTCTGTGTGAAGGACTTCCCTTAAAAGTTCTTGTAGATTTAGTCTTGTTTTCATATATTCCTTAAGTTTCTTTTTTTTTCCTGTAAAGGATATAATATATATTCACATTTGATGGAAAACTTTCCTGGGTACAGCACCCTTGGTTGGCAACTGCTTTCTTTCAACTTTCTATATCTGCCATCTCATTGTCTCCTTGCTCGCATGGTTTCTGCTGAGAAATCAGAACTTAATCTAACTACTTTCCTTTGTAGATGACAATTTGTTTTCTTTGTATTGCTTTTAGTATTCTAGCCTTATCTTCTCTTTTGGAAAATTTGTCAAATTTTTGCAACATTTTCTGCTTTTTTGAAGAAGGCTTAATCTGTTTGAAGCTGCCTGCTTCTTTCTTGACATTATGTAAAGTTTTGTTTGATAAATTGTTAGGCCATTTCTACTGTGTCTATATAAGTTGTTGATAGTTCTTATCTTTGTGATGTTATTGATTAGTTACCAGGTTAAAATGTTCTATCTGTGGAGTGAGTCACTCACTCTACTGAAAGTGCTTTCTGAGAAAAATTGCTTTTCCTCCAGTTCTTTAATTCTTTCTGGTCTTCAGTGCAGCCCTGCAGAAATCTTAAATTATTTTAGTCACCTCTCCCAAACTCTATTGTCCTTCTTTGCCTATGGAGTGGCTGAGTGGTGTGGAACCAGGGTCTCCACACTAGCAATTTGTGTGCAGGAGGACTACAAATCAGCTCCCATTCTCGTGCCTCATTGTGCCAGTAGAGAAATCTGAGCAATCCGTTCCCCTCCTTATAGCTATCTGTCCCAAACTCTCTTGTTCTGTTTGCCTCTTGGGATTTCCCCATAGTCCTGGAGGCAGGTATCCTCAAGTATAATGACCTTTTTTTAGGAGAGTTTCACTCCTTTTTCCTCCCCTGGAGGCAAATGAAGTGCTGGCTCTGGGGAAAATTGTCTCACCTGGTGGCCCTTTCTCTCTTGAAGCCTAATGTCTTCCTTTGTTTCTGGAGTGGTGTTGAGATCAGGGGTGCTGACCTAAATAGTTTGTGTGCAGGGGAGTTTCAAATCAGCTTTGATGTCTTCTTTATAGTAGCTATTTGGGCAGCTAAAGCAAAGGTCAGCCTCCTAGTAATTCAAATACACCAATAGCTCTGCCAGAGAAAGATGGACAATCTCTTCCTGTGTGAATTATTGCTTTAGAAAGTTGTCCAAAAGTCAGCTTGAGTAAGTTGCCTCTTTTAGTGCTTTGGAGAACCTCCTTCCCCACAACCAGCAGAAAACACAGAAGGAGGGGTGAGACCAGAAATACAGCCAGAGACATTTTAGATAAAGCTTTGTAGGTCATGATAGAACTTAGGATTTTATTCTAAATTAGTTTTGAAAAAGTTAGAAATTTAAGTAGAGCATGATATGATTTATCTAGCATATAACTTATATTCACGCATATATACATTTCTTTCTTTTATCCTTTAGTGGGATTTGAGTAAAAGTTTACAAGTCATGTTAATTTTTCATCCAATCATTCAAACACATTTTGTTTTATAGCATTAATTTCGAGTCATTTATTTGATTAATATAGTTTCTATATTAAAGGAGTTGAGAAGTAACATAAAAGGATTGAGCTATGTCTCTGAATTATGTAGATACCAAGATGTTACCACCTTGAACAGGGTCAAAAGTAATTAATTATTAATTTGGATTATTAATTTGTTTTATTTTTATTTTTTTATAAAAATATAGGGAATACAACATTTAATATATCAACATTTTTCAAATGTGTTCTTTAGTGAGGCCAGATGCATCAAGGAAATACTGCATGGTTTAAAATTGGGAAGGGCATACAAAGGGATGTGTCCTGTCTCCATACCTTTTCAACCTGTATGCAGAACAGATCATCCGGGAGGCTGGGCTCTATGAGGAGAAATGCAGCTTCAGGACTGGTGGAAGATCTATCAACAATCTGCATTATGCAGATGATACAACCCTGCTTGCTGAAACTGAAGAGGACCTGAAGCATCTGCTGCAGAGGATCAAGGACTGCAGCCTCCGATATGGATTGAGGCTTAATGTCAAGAAGACAAAGATTCTCACCACTGGACCAATTGGCAGCATCAGGATGGATGGTGAAGAGATTGAGATTGTACACAGCTTTAGTTTGCTTGGCTCCACAGTCAACACTCTTGGCACCAGCAGCCAGGAAATTAAAAAATGTATTGCGGTGGGAAAGTCTCCTGTTAGGGATCTCTCTAAAGCACTGAAGAGCAATGGTGTCTCTCTGGAGACTAAGGTGCATCTGATACAGGCATGGTCTTTGCAATCACTTGTGTGTCAGAGAGTTGGACAATGACTAGGGAGGATAGAAAGAGAATTGATGCCTTTGAGCTTTGGTGTTGGAGAAGTGTATTGAGAGTACCATGGACTGCTAAGAAAACAAACAGATTCATCCTGGAAAGGGTTAAACCAGGTGGCTCCTTGGAGGCAAGGATTCTGAGGCTCCGTCTAACATATGTTGTAAGGAGAGACCGGTCCTTAGAGAAGGAAATCATGCTTGGGAGGGTGGAGGGCAGGCGTAGGAGGAGAAGGCCCTCTAGGAGATGGATTGATTCAGTGACTGGGGTAATCGGGATGAGTGCGTTGGAGACAATGAGATTGGCACATGACAGAACAGAGTTTAGGGCTGTTGTACATAGGGTTGCTATGAGTCACTAGCGACTTGACGGCACATAACAACAACAGCAACAACCATTACTAAGATCCTTTGGATTATGATTTATTTACGAGATCAATCCTCAAATGAGATTAGAGTTAAAATAGTTTTCTCATGGTTAACTCTGGCATTATATTGGTGAAGGATGTACTAGAAATAAATCTTTTGGTTTTTTTTATAGATTTAGTGCTAACAATATATTGTTGTTGTTTTTCTTAGGTGCCACCAATTTGAGCATAATCTATAGTGATCCTGTCATAATAGAATTAAACCCTGTCATATAATGTGCTGACCTTATAATTTCTGACATACTTGAGCCCATTGCCACAGTCACTTGAGGGTCTTCCTCTCTTTTGTTGACCCTCAACCTTTCCAACCAGGATATCCCTTTCCAAAAAATAGCCTTGCCTAAAAAAATGCCCCAAATATGAAAGATGAAGCTTCAGAAATATTTTTCTCTAAGGAGTACTTTGATTTCACTTTGTCCAAGACATACCTGTTTACTTTTTTTGGTAGTACATGGGATACTCAGTTCCATTCTCTAATACCACAGATCAGAGGCATACTTTTTTTTCTGTCATCCTTTTCCTTTGTCCAGTTTTCAGATATATAGCATAACTTGAATCAGATATATCTTGGTCTTTAAATGAATATCACCAGTCTTCAGGGCTTTGTAAAGGTCACTGAAAGTTGGCTTTTCTAATCCTATAAATTTTCTGATCTCCTGAATGCTGGCACCAAGGGTGTTGTTTGTGGATCCAAATAAGATGAGATTGTTGACAATTTCAATCTTTTCTCCATCTATTATGATATTGCCTCTTGGGCTAATGGTGAGGATTTATTTTTTATTGATGGTATTGTTGTGTACCATTGAATCAGAACCAACCCAGAGCTGACCATCCCAGGGGTGATCACATGGGAGGAGATTACCCATCTTTCTCCCATAGAGTTCCTGATGGATTAGGACTACATGCTTTCAGAATTACAGCACAGCTTCTTACCACTATTCTACAAGAGCTCTTATTGAAGACTGTAGTCTTTGATTTTCTGCACCAAGAGCTCCAAGTTCTCCTTGTTTTCAGCAAGCAAGATCATGTCATCTGTGCAATGCAGGTTGTTGAGTGAGTCTTCCTCCTGATGTCACATTCCCCTTCATAAAATTTAACATCTTGAATAATTTACTCAACATACAGATTGAATGGATATGGAGAAATGGTATAGCTCTGATGCACACCTTTTTTTATTTGAAGGAGTTAGTTAATGGTTTACTTTTGACTTGGATTAACCACACAACCTTTACCTCCCCCCCCCCCAGAGGATTCTTAAGACTTTTGCTACTTCTATTTCCATTATCTCTATCACTGATACGTTCGTTAAGCAAGGCTCATGGAGTTCGGTTAAAATTCAATTTTGTTGCAGCCAGATATTAAATTTGAACTTCACTTATTAGAAGCAATAGAGACAGAAGAAAATAAAGTCTTAGATAAGAAATTAGTCTATAGAGCTAATAGATTTTATGCACCATGATCTCATCTATCTTAGACAAGAAGAAGTAGGTCTGGGACGGGAAAGATGGACCATGATAAACTAAACAAATTAAATCCCTTTCCATTGCATAAATTCTGACTCATTGGCACCCTATTAGACAGGATAAAACTGCCCTAGAGGGTTTTCAAGGCTGTAAATATTTATATAAAATAGATTACCATTATCTTTCTCTTGTGGAGAGGCTGGTAAGCCCCAAACTTTGATTTTTCAGTTAAAAAGTAAACCCTTAATTACTTCAGCTATCTAGATCTCTATGCTTTATTGTTGTTGTTGTTGTTAAGTGCCAGAGAGTTGAAAACAACCCATAGCGACCCTATGAATGAAAGTCTTGAGTGCAAAACTTTCATCTTTTCTCCAAGATCATAGAGTTTGTGGAGGCAAGCTTCCCCCCACCAGATGCCAGACCTCCTTTCAAAGGCCTTATCTAGAATAAAAAAAAATATGCATAGCAGACTTAAGAAGTCTAGTAAATTATATTCTCCAATAACACAATTCAAACACAAATTATTTTTCTATCATCTTTTTTCATTGTCCAGTTTTCAGATGTATAGTACCGCTTGAATCAGATACATCTTGGGCTTTAAATGAGTATCACTGCTCTTCAGGGCTTTGAAGATGTCACTGACAGCTAATTTCCTAATCCTGTACATTTCCTGGTCCAGTTAAGACTAGAGAATTTCCTAAGACTCTAATCCTGGAAATTTATCTAAAACTTTAAATGCAAATATCCTCTAAATCCATCTTTTAGCAAAATAAAAATCAGCATATACATTGGACTGAAGGGACTGGTAAAAAAAGTAAGGCCTCAAGAATTGATAGGTTTCCAATTGATACTTTTCACCTAAAAGATTCAGCCATAGTTGTGCTCATCAGTCTGTGCCGGGAAACTTGGAAGGTAGCTATCTGGCCAATTGATCAGAAGAAATACATATTTCTACCCAATCCCAAGGAAGATGATTTAATAAAATGCAGCAATTATCAAGCAATATAATTAATATTAATAAAGAGATTGAGATTGTTGACAGCTTCAGAGTACTTGGCTCTACAACCAACACTCTTGGTACCAGCAGCCAGAAAACTAAAAGGCAAATTGCATTGAGGATGTCTGCTGTTAGAGACCTATCCAAGGTACTGAGGAACAACATTGTCAGTCTGGAGAATAAAGTGAACCAGATACAGACCATGATCTTGCTATGCATCAAAGCTGGATAATGACTAAGGATGACAGAAGGAGAGTTGATGTCTTTGAGCTTTGGTATTGAAGAAGAGAATAGAATATACCATGAACTGCTAGGAGAACAAACATGTTCATCCTGGAGAGGGTGAAGCCAGGCTATTCCATGGAGGCAAGGATTCTGAAGCTCCGTCTGACATACTTTGGACGTGTTGCAAGGTGGGATCAGTCCTTGGAGAGGTACGTCAGACTTGGAAGAGTGGAGGGCCAGTGCAAGAGAGAAAGACCCCTGATGAAATGGATTTATTCCATCACTGGGGTAATTGAGATAGGCATATCAGAGACAGTAAGATTGGCAAGGGATAGAATAGGATTTAGGGCTGTTGTACATATAGAGTCGCTATGAGTCACAAGCAACTCAGCGCCACAGAACAACAACAACATTATTAATACCACATGCAAGCAACAATTTTGCTTTAAAAATTGGCTAGGAACTGCCAGAATTTCATGCTGGGATTAGAAGAGGCTTTGGCATCAGGGATATCATTGCTCTTGTCAGATGGATTATATTTTATTGTCAATGCAAAGTATTTCACTGTGTGGCTAATAACAAACAAAGGCTAATAGTGAGAAAAATGTGAATACTAGGGAAACACTTAATTCTGCTCATACAAAACCTATACCAACAAACTATTTTCCAAACAGAACAAGGAAAGAGAGTATCAAGAAAGATATGTTAGGAAAGAAATATCTTTTCTCCATACCTTTTTAATTTGTATGCGGAGAAAATCATTTAAGAAGGTGACGATTATGAAGTATGTGGTGTTAAGATTGGGGAAAGACTCATCGACAACCTGTGTTATGCAGATGACACAACTTCGCTTGCTAAAAAGCAAGGAGAACTTAAAGTGATTGTTGAAGAAAATAAAGGGCTACAGCCTTCAATGTGGATTACATCTTAACATCAGGCAGACAAAAATCCACACCACTGGGCTAATAGACTGTTAACATCATGATAGATGGAGGAAAGATAGAAATTTTTGAAGATTTTATCTTACTTAGATCCATAATCAACACCCTTTGTATCACTCTTATGCATCTCAGAGCCAAATGATGATTAAGAATTACAGAAGAAAAATTGGTGCTTTTGAGTTGTGGTGCTGTAGAATTGACTGAATATACCATGGATTATGGGAAAAAGAAAAACCCATTAACCAAAATCCCCACAAACATACGTCTTACAGAAAGTGCAACAAGTTTTCTCCTGCAAGGCAAAGATGGCAAGCTTTGTATCACATAATTTGGACATAATATTAGAAGGGTCCATTCCTTGGACAGGAATATGATGTTCAGAAAAATGGAAGGCTTGTATAAAAGAGGAAGGTCCTCAATGAGACGGATTGATAAAGTGACCTCAACAATGGACTCAAGTATGTCAGTGAAGATGATAATGACGATAACATAATATAGGGTAGGACTTGGGTTCTTACATTACTCACATACGAGAGCAGCACCCCTATCTCTCCTGTGCCATCCTTGCAATCTCTGACACAAGAGAACAGCGCCCCTTTCTTGCCTCTGCCATTTTCACACTTTGTTGTTCATAGAAGAGTCATACTCAATTAAACAACACCTAACAAAAACACAAAATAAGCATAGTATAGATGAGTAAAGTTCTTAGTTAAAAAAAAATTATGAGAGACAAAGGTGCTGTTGAGTTGAGTACGACTCATAGCAACCCTATGAACAAAATATCTGAAACCTTTTTTACCTGTGGCATCCTCACTCTTCCGGATACTCAAGAACCCATTAAGGCAGTCCCTACTTCAATCCATCTTGTTGAGTGTCTTCCTCTTCTTAGCCAACCCTCTACACTTCCTAACATCATGTCCTTCTCCAAAAAAGTACCCTCTCCCAGTGACATGCCCTGAGTATGTGAGGTGAAGCCTCATTCTTGCCTCCAAAGAGCACTCCGGCTGAACCCTCTCCAATGCATATTTGTTATTTTGGCAGTCCATAGGAAGTTCAGTGCTCATCTTTAACACCACAGCTCAAAGGTGTCAAGTTTTCTTCTGTCATCCTTATTCATTGTCAGCTCCTAGAAGGATAGCAAGTGATTGGAAATACTATGGCCTGAATCAGACTCACTTTATACCTCAAATAGACATCATTGCTCCTCAGTAATTTGGTGAGGTCCCTAACTGCAGATTTCCGCAGTGTAATGCATCTCCTTATTTCCTGACTGCTGATACCAAGGGTGTTAATTGTAGATCCAAGCAAGATGAAGCTGTTGACAGTTTCAATCACTTCTCCCTCCATAATGGTGTTGTCTATAGGTCAAGTGGTAAGAATCTGTTTTCTTGACATTGAGATTCAATCCATACCATAGACTGCATTCCTTGATTTTGTGCAACAGGTGCTTCAGGTCCTTCACACTTGCAACACATATCTGCATAACACAGGTTATGGATGAGTGTTCCTCCAATCCTGATGTCATACTTCTCCTCATAGAGTTCAGTTCTTGGATAATTTGCTCAGCATAAGGATTGAATAGGGATACAGACAGAATATAACCCTGACACACACCTTTCTTAGTTTTAAACCATACAGTGTTCACATGAGCACTTAATTGTGCTCTGGGGCTCCCATTCTTCTCCATGTCAGCCACAACTTGTTATGATGCACACAAATTCCTTTGTGCAGTTAATAAAGTACAAATAGACATTCTTCTAGTATTCTTTCTTTCATCCAGAATCCATCATATATCAGCATTGATGCCTGGTGCCTTGGCCTCTTCTAAATCTTGCTTGAATTTCTGACAGTTCTTCAGCAGTATTTTGCGTGCATGTAATAGTAATGATACTGTTTTATAGTTTCCACATTTGGTTGGATCACCTTTCTTGGGAACTTCAAGAAATATAGACTTCTTCTAGTCCATTTGCCAGACAGTTAAGCTCCAAATTTCCTGGTACAGACTGCATCTGTTAATCGAAACAAGTCATTTGATATCCTATTAATTCCTGGGCCTTATTTTTGCCAATACCTTCAATATAGCTTCCACTTCCTCCTTTATTACCATTGGCTCATACAGTATTTCCCGAAATAGTTACTGTAAATAATAACTAAGAGGGCAGAGGAAGTAGTATTCCCGGAAATAGAATAGCTGTGATACAAAAGAATAAAAGTTGATATATTGTAAATAGTACAATTGATGTCACTAAACAATTTCTATAGAAATAATCAAATGGTAATCTAATTTCTGTGTACACTAATACTGAAGACAGACTAAAGTATAATTTTTAACTTTTTTTTAAAATTTAATTTCATTCTTTGTCTTTTGTTGTTGGTGTGTTGGGGTTGGTTTTTTTGTGTTGTTGTTGTTTGTTGGTTGTTTTGCTTTTTAATTGTACTGTCTTCTTTTTGTCCTTGATTGTTGAGGCACATTTTATTCCACAACTCCAATTATAAAACACACAATGTGCAATCCACATTGTCCTTACTTTCTTCTATCCCTGTTTCATTGTCTATAAATTCATTTTCTTTTCTGTCCCTCTCTTCCCTACCCTGATAGCTGTACTAAACTGATTCTTTCTGTTTGTAAACTTTTCTCTAGTGTTTTATAACAGTTACCTTATATAGTATTTTTCTTTTTGTGACCAACATATTTCACTCAATGTAATGTCCTCTAGACTCATTTATAGTGTTACATTGAACCTTCCTTTATTTTTCACTGCTGCATAGTATATCCCATTATGTGAGTGTACCATAGTATCTGTATGCCTTTGCTCTTTCATGGACATCTAAATTGTTTCCATCTTTTTTTTACTATTGTGAAGTTACTGTCACACTACACACACACACACACACACACACACACACACACTGGTTTATTCCCAGTAGTGTTCAAGATAGATAAAATTGTACTTATATTTTTTAATTTTTAGGGAAGTTCCAAACTATTTTACTGTTTTCCTTAGTAGTTGAATCATTTTACATTCTCATGAGTAGTTTCTGAGAATACCAATTTCACTACATCCTCATCAACATTTGTTATTTATTGTGCTGTTGCATTGCTTTTCTTGCTGCTGTGAGATTATGTCTAATTGTTGCTTTTATTTGTGTCTTTCTAGTGATCCTGGATATTTCTTCATGTTGTTTTTACTCATCTGAATGTCTTTCAGTGAAGAATGTTCATATTCTCTGTTCATTTGCAATTGCATTGTTTGTATTTTATTGTTCAGGTGTTGGAGTTTTCATCATATAAGCTATTAGTCTCTTATCAATATGTCATTGCCAATTATCTTTTCCCCAATCTGCAGAGTCAGTTTATGCTCTTTGAAGAAATTTTTTTGGCTCACATAAAAATTTATTTTTTGGAAGATCCCATTCATCCCTTTCCTGGCTAGGCATTTTTTTGGCTATGAATGATAATCTATGCTGTTGTTATATGTCATTGAGTCAAGTATTGATTTCAACTCTGTCATATCCTGTGCCAACAACTACAAATTCTGACATACTCAAATCCATTATTGTAGTTACTGTGTCAATCCATCTCATTAAGTGTCTTCCTATCTTTCACCAACCTTCCCTCAACCTTTCCAAGCATGATTCTCCTCTCCAAAGACTAGCCTCTCCTAGCAAGACACCCAAAGTATGTGAGATGAAGTTTTATCACCTTTGCCTTCAAGGAGCACTTTGACCACACTTTCTCCAAGACACCTCTGTTTGTCCTTTTCGCAGTCCATGGGATATTTAGTACTCTTATTCAACACTACAGCTCAAAGGCATCCATTGTTCTTATGTCAATCTTATTCACTGTACAGTTCTCAGATTCTCAGCAAGTGATTGTAAGAATATAGGGCTTGAATAAGGCACATCTTTGTCCATGAACTGACATCATCGATACTAAAAAATTTGGAGAGGTCCCTAACTGTAGACTTTCTCAGTGCAATATGTATCCTGATATCCTGGTACCAATTGGATCAACTGTGTATCCAAGTAAGATGAATTTGTTGACAGTTTCAGTCTTTTCCCCATCTATCATGATATTGCCCGTTGGCTTAATAATGAGCATTTTTGTTTTATTCATGTTTTGATCCATTTCATATCAAAGACTTCAGTCTTTGATCTGTAGCAAGTGCTTCATGTCCCCTCACTTTCAGCATGTAAGATTGTGTCATCTGCGTATTGTAGATTATTGATCAGTCTTCCTCTAATCCTGATGCCACATTCTTCTTCATAGATTACAGTTTCTCAGATAATTGTCTCAGTATAGAGTTTGCTATTGATTGTTGTTTCTATTAGGTGTAATTAAGTCTATTGCATCTAACAATTACCACATGAGCAACTTTACCCTATCCTATGCCATCCTCAGGATCTATGTCATACTCTAGTCCATTGTTATAATTACTGTAAATTCATCTTTTTGAGGATATTACTATGTTTTCTGATGTCTTTAATGGAGAGATTCTTATCTGTTTTCTGTCTAGACAAGAAAGAAGTGTGATATTTGTATCTTTGCTGTTGTATAGCTTTCTCTTATGGGAACATTATATTTCATTTTGCTATATTAGGGAGATTACCAATGTGTTGTTGTGATGTTGTTTATTTTATAGCTCTTGTTTGCAAATGCTTACCATAGATTAGGGCTTGTAATTGGTTGCTATTTTTCTCTGATGGTATTTATAATTTTCTTTTTACTTTGAAATGCTTAATCTACTTTGAGTTAACTTTTTAATATGGTGTGAGATATAGATTTTTTTTCAGCTTTCTGGAGGTATATGTCTAATTTTGTGGTTTGATGTGATCCAAATTTGAAGCACTTACTGCTGAAGATCAAAGACTATTCATGGGAATTATGACTAAGAATCAAGAAAACAAAAATCCTCATTATTGCTCTTATAGGCTACATGGTCAATAGAGAAAAGATTGATATTATCAATGATTTCAGTTTACTTGGATCTCAAATAAAAACTCTGGTAACGGCAGGCAAGACACAATAAGTTGTATTGCATTGGGAAAAAATCTGCTATTGAGGACCTCTTCAAGGTGCTGAAGAGCAAATGTATCAGTGTAAATACTAAGGTGTGTCTAATCTAAGCCAGGGCCTTTTCAGTTACTTCCTGTGCATCTTAAAGTTGGGCAATGAATAAGTATAATGAAAGAATAATTGATGTTTTTGAATTCTGGTGTTGGAGAAGAGAACTGACTATCCCTTAGACTTAAGAAAGAACAAATAAATATATCTTAGAGGAAGTGCAATATTAGTGTTCTGTAGGGGCAAGGAAAATGAAACTTGATATCTCATATTTTGAGAATGTTGTCAGAAGGGACCAATCTTGAAAAAGGCATCATTCTGAGAAAAGTGTCACATCAGAGAAATAGAGGAAGACCATAAAAAATGGATTGACACACAGACTGTAACAATAGGCTTGAACATTGAACATCAAACAGGGCCCATGTTGGTGGCTCAGGAATGGGCAAGATTCAGATATTTTGTTCATGGCATTTTCCTATGAGTTGTTTTCAACTCAGTGGCAAATTACATAAGTTGCATTGGACAGTGAATGAGGAAGACCAAAAGAGAATCGATGCCTTTGTGTTGTAGTATTGGAGAGAGTGCTGAATATCCCATGGACTGCCAAAAGAACAAGTAAGTCCATCTTGGAGGAAGGACAACCCAAGTGCTCCGTGGAGGCAAGATTGTACAACTTCATCTCACGTACTTTGGGCATGTTGTTAAGGATGCCAATCTTTTAAAAAAAGACATTATGCTTAATAATCTAGAGGGTCAATGGTGATATGGATTGCAATAATGGTTGCAACAGTCAGCTTGTGCATGACAAAGACTGCGATGGTGACAGAATAGGGCAAAGTTTTGATCTGCTGCTCATAAATAATACTCTACTTGATGACACCTTATGATAACAATTTAAATTACATCTTTCTTTCATTGTTGTTGAGTTGAGTCTGATTCATAGATATAATTCTTCACTGAGTTTCTAAGACTGTAAATTGCACAGGAGATTGGCTATCTTTTTCTTGCGGAACAGAGGATTCAGCCCAGGAGAGAAGCTTTGGCTCTGGTTTAGCAGCATAACTTTCTACAGTCTAGACCACCCGAGCTCCCCATTGATTACATGCTTCATTCAAAATCTTTCATCAATGTAGTGTCTTTTGTTATATTGATGTGGTATTTAAATTTATGCAAGTTTATTTTTAATAAAAGTTTCATCTAAAATATAGATATTCTTTTAATAATGCCTTAGTGATAATTATTAGATTACAGTGATTCACCATTTATTTCTTTTGAAGGATTTATTTGATTTGCTTAACTAATTAACAGTCGGTCCCAGACACTAAGTAATAAATATCTGGGTTTGAAATAGAAATGGTTGCAAACTTACAGGTTTCATAATTTTTTCTTTTTAGTCAAAATCCTGGGCGTAAAAACCCTCCAGAATTAATTATTTCGTGTAATTCACAAAAATGACTTTGTATTTTGGGTGAAAGCTGGGACCTTTGTTCTAATTACATGCAATTATAGCAATAGGCCAGCAGAGCTCTGTAACTAAGCTCACATACAAGAATTTATTAGATTTTTTTAAAGGAAAAATTTCACAATTTGACTCAAAATCTGTTAAACTATTTCTTTTTAAATCATTAATAGTTTTTGAGAGAGGCTAATGATTTACCCCTTGAAATCTAGTTTTTATGCTTTCCAAATCATCTCTGTTATAATATAAATTTTAAAGATAGTATAAATTCTCTATGGAACAAACCTAGGGAAATTAGATAAATATATCTAGACACAAACTTAATGTAGATTATTATAGAGTAGCACTATTTGAAAAGTTGAATACTGATTTTGCTTGCTTCCTATGTATTTTTATCTGATTTCATATTTATTTGAACAGGTTGCCTCAGAGGTGGTCAGCATTACAAAGAAGGATCCATAATTAAAGAAAATTGCAATTCCTGGTAATGAATTTAAGTGGCTTTGAACTAAATTCCATTTTCTTTATATGTTTTCTTCAAATAATAGATATGTTTGTGAGACTAACCATCTATATAAATACACATATAGATAAAATCAGATTATTTATCTATACCTTTTAAAAGTAAGCTCACTTACTTTTGATTAGTATTGAAAATATAATAATGACTTTTAGAGGTTTAACTATTTCTGTTTTAACATTCCTTTTATAGCAGATCTGTTATTAAGTATAACTCTTAATGATAAATATTCAATTATGCCAATAGCAAATAATTGTTTCTTGAGGGCAATAATTACTTAAAAAGGATTAGCCTGCACAATTATTGCAGATGCAAATGTAGTAATCTACAATCTAAATTTTCTTGTATTCTTGAAATTCAAGGAAGTTATGGTCATTTCATTCATTCAATATATGGAATAAAAGATAAGAGGATCTTGAGTGGTAGCTTGTGCATGTATTAACATTCTCTGATAAGAATTAAATAGCCATATGCTTAAAATTAATCTAGGAATTATGTTTTCTGTCTTAACACTATGTTATTGTTGTTATTAATACTGAAATGTATTCCTGAGGATCAGTTCATTTTTGTATTTTTTTAATCTTTGTAGCACATGTTCAGGACAGCAATGGAAATGTTCCCAGCATGTATGCCTTGTTCGTCCAGAATTAATTGAATATATCAATGAAGGAGACTATGGGTGAGAAAAATCTTGCTTTATAGGCTTGCTGGAATTGAATTTTACTTTTCTGATTTCTATTATGTACTTCACACACACAACAGTGTCTCTCTGGAGACTAAAGTCTGCCTGATACAGGCCATGGTTTTTGCAATCACTTGTTATGCATCAGAGAGTTGGACAATGACTAGGGAGGATAGAAGGAGAATTGACGCCTTTGAGCTGTGGTGCTGGAGAAGAGTATTGAATTTACCACGGACTGCCAAGAAAACAGACAGATTCATCCTAGAGAGGGTTAAACCAGGCTACTCCTTGGAGGCAAGGATTCTGGGGCTTCATCTGACATACTTTGGACATGTTGTAAGGAGAGACAGGTCTTTAGAGAGGGACATCATGCTGGGTAGAGTAGAGGGACAGTGCAGGAGGGAAAGACCCTCTATGAGGTGGATTGATTCAGTGACTGGGGTACTCGGGATGGGTGTGTCAGAGGCAATGAGATTGGCGCAGGATAGAGCACGGTTTAAGGCTGTTGTACATGGGGTCACTATGAGTCGCAAACGACTCGACGGCACATAACAACAACAACAACATTATGTACTTCACACAAGAATAATAATTTAAAGAGAAATATAAGGGTCATGAGCAAGATTAAAACAGATAGGAAATTGAAATGCTTTAGAGAGTAAGGAGGTGTGTAGACTTTATTTATTATTATTATTTATTCATTAGTTATCTTTCCCTCCATTTTGCTCTGGTTTAGCTCTTCACTCAACATGACCAATAGCCCTGGGTAAATAAGATCAGAACTAAAATGTTGATCATCTATTTCAATGATTACTCAAATAATTAGACTCTTCAGACAGTTTCACTGGAATGAACAATTTCCATTGGAATTAACCTAAAGGATACGAATGATTGCCATTGAAATATTGAAAAGAATTATATGGTGGTTTCAGATAAATAAACTGGTAATTCTCTCCTTGCTGTCATTAGATGCAGTTGAATCAGTTCAAATTTCTAACAACCGTATGTACAACAAAACAAAACACTGCCCAGTCTTGGTCCATTTTCATAATCACTACTAGTGGCCTAGTGTGGCAAGATGCTGCACTGCAATCTTGAAAGCATGCAGTTCAAGGCCAACAGCTGCTCTGTGGAAAAGGATGGGTATGTGATTAACTGCCTCTGGAAACTCGCCACAGGGTCAGCTATAAGTTGGTTCCAATTCGATGATACAAAGCAACAACAACAACAACTGTGTTTGAGCCCATGGCTGCAACTACTAAATCATTCTATTTCATTAAGAATTTTCTTTTGTCACAGTCTATTAAGCATAATGTCTGTCTCCAGGGTCATATGCTTCCCTGATAATATGCCCAAAGGATCTGAGACAAAGCATCAAAACTCTCAGCATTTTAACTGTACTTCTTCCAACATATACTTGCTTGTTCTTTTGACAGTTTATGGTATATTCAGCATTTGTCACTCATACTAAAATTCAAAGCTATCAGTTCTTCTGCGGCCTTCTATATTCATTGTTCAACTTTCACAGTCATACAAGATGATTAAAATCACCATTCTTTGGATCAGGCACACTTTAATCATAAAAGTGCCACCCTTACCCTTTATTTCTCTTAGTACATAGAGAAAATTAAGATGTTAGTGCCAAAATTAGCTTTTCTTAAGAAACTAAAAGTCTGATTGGTGTTACTTACTTAAGGAATTCTCTAGTAATACTATATATTCTTCTACATTTCAAAAAGGAATTCACTTGTGGAAATTTATTAGCAGGTAACAAGAAAGTAAAGTAAACCTAAAATATATATTAAAAAGAATTACTTTTCCCTCCACGTATTAAATATATATTTCCTATCATAAGAGAACACTGGGTTTTAATGTCTTAAAAAGACTTTTTTTGGAAGCAAAAGGATATAAAAAGTTGCATTTGTTGATAATAAATTTGTTAAATGACTCTAAAATCCTGAGAGAAAAAAGGAGATTTCAACATAATTTTAGGTTATAATAACTTGATTACATTTTAAATATTGCTAAAATAAAAGCAATTATGCTTTCCTTTGGTTAAATGACATTTAAATTATTAAAAGAACATCAGAGTATGTGTTATCATGGGAAATAATTTAAATCAGGTTCCTAAAAAGATAATTTTCCAAAAAATGACAATAGATCAGCCTACCTTCTTTGCTTTGTTATAGAATACATTAGAAGTCAGAGGCAGCTCTCAAATTACTGAACTTGGGGGGTTGGGTGAGAGGGAGAAAGATGTGTAGCAATAAATGAATGGAAATCCAAGTTCTGTATATACTTTCATTAAAATCTCAATTATAAGTAAAAAATATAAAAAAAATAAATATAATAAAAGTGTGCATATGAGTAAAAAAGTTGTTGAGAAGGTTCCTTCTTTGGAAAGATGCATTTTCTTCCCTAGAGTGATATAGAACTACTCAAGAAACATACATTTTGTATTTTAACAATAAACATTTCCAGACTTAAGTTTTCTATGATTGCTGACTTTGATAGAGTAGGAAGCAAAGTAGAAATGAAGAAAAAGCATACATAATAAAGCAAAGAAAAACACATGGGGAAGTTTGAGATATCATCCTTGAATTTAAAAGAAATTTATTTTCACTCTCAGAAGCTCAAATTGAGGTTGCTGTTGTTTTGTTTGTTTGTTTATTTTGGGTTTTTATGCTTGTGAAAATATATTTAATTATGTTTAAAGGCTTTCTTAAATAGTGTATATTTATCCCTTTTCTTTTAAAATATATTTTCCCATATCCTGGTAGCATTTTGAATTCAAGTCTTTATTGATTTGAGATAAAACTTTTTTTAGTGATTATTGAGTCAAGAATTATTTTTCAATGCAATCAATTAATATAAGTAAAACATGTTACATGTGATAATGATGAGAACAAATAAATCGCTGTTGCTTTGAAGAAATTTACCATCTAATTGAGGAATCAAAACAACATAACTTTGTAAAGTAGTTCTAATTATAGGGAAGTATACAGCAAAGTGATGTTGAAAATAATAATAAACAAAGTAGTGGTAAAAAAGGACATAAATAATGATTTCAGTAGGACACTGCTGTGTAATAAGTAACTCTAGAATTTAGTGGCTTAACACCACAGTTTTTATTTACTCACAGCAGCAATTTGGGATAGACTCTGCTGAGACTTTTCTTTCTGCTAGTCTCTCCTGGGGTCACTAATGCTTTCACAAACAGCTAGACCTTCATCTGGGGCTGGATTATCTCAAATACCCAATCTCAGTATGTAGTGATTGGTGCTAGTTTTCAGTCAGGCTACCCTTGGTTTCTCTATTCATGGATTTTTATGCTAAACTTCTAATAACGAGGATCTAGTCCACAAGTTCTCTTGATTACTAGGCTTAAAAGTGGTTGTGGTTGTTGTTGTTATGTTACATCAAGTTACTTGCAACTCATAGTGAACCTATGTACAGCAGCTCCAAACCCTGCTCTATCATGATCCAACCCTACTGTCTCTAACACTCCTACCCCATTACTCCCATCACTGAGTCAATCCATCTCATAGAGGGTCTTCCCTTACTGCACTATCCCTCCACCCTCCCAAGCAAAACGTCTCTCTCCAAGTACTAGTCAGTCCGTCCTTATTACAGCCCCAAGGTATGGCAGACGGAGCTTCAGAATCCTTACCTCCAAGGAGCAGCCTGATTTCATCCTATCTAGGGTGAACCTGTTCTCTTAGCAGTCCATGGTATATTAAATACTTTTCTCCAACCACACAGCTCAAAGGCATTAATTCTCCTTCCATCATCCCTAGCCATTATCTAACCATCAGAGTAACAATTTTACTGCATTTTATGGTCAAAGCAAGTAAACAGGTCAATTTACATTTAAAGGTCAGACACAGACTTCTCTTGAAGGCAAGAGTTGAGAATAATTTGTGGTTGTTTTCAATCTAGCATCATATCAGTACAATTGATATTTTTGTTATGGAGTCAAAATCTTTAGTCTACTAAGCAATTCGGTCTTGATATTTTCAGGTTTAAAAAAAAAATTAGCACTGTCCACACAAAAGAGATTTATCTATCTCTACATAACTTTAATGTCCAACACCACTTTCTATCTAATCAAGATAGAATACTTCCAGTTCATTTGATTATTTCTCTCCTTCCATTCCCACCTGCAAACTCAGAAACCAAACTCACTGCTGTTGAGTGGAGTCTGGCTCTGTGATCATCCATGTAGTATCCAAGGTTGTACCTCTTTAAGGGAGGAGAATGCTCTCATTTACCAGGCCTTGCTACTCCCCACGTCATATTTTTCTTAGATAATTCTTTCCTGTGTTCCTATGCTACATTCCAGTGCATTTCTTTAGAAGCACAGCTTTGAAGCAACCTGAATGACTTTTTATATTGATTTTGCCATCTATATTCTTGAAACTCTGCGCTGACTTTCCATTGCTTAAAGTATATAACTCACACTCCTTTGTATAAACAGTCTGCCCCAAATATTTCTTTACTGTCTTATCTTTTACATTCCTCCCATTTCTCCTTACCATATCTTTATTGCCTTTATTTAGAATAAAGTTTTGTTCCTTTATATCCAGCCACCAAACTCATTATCATCCTTCAAGATTGAACACTAAAGTCACTTTTTGTAAAAAATATACCAGCTCATCCAGGCAGAATTATGTATGTATTTTAGACTCTGATAATTGACATATTGTTAATAAATGAGACACATTGAAGTAATTTTCATTTTTGTATTCCTTGTTGGGATATGATCTCCTTGATAGTTGGTATTTTTTATTGTTGTCAAGTCAAGCATGACTCATACTGACTCTATGAAGAAAAGGCCTAATGCCTTTCCATAACTATCATTGTTTCTCCAAGTTCATAGAGTTTCCAGAGGTATGTGGTTTAGGGAATAGATGTCACTCCTGCTTCCAAACCTGTTTTACAACTGGGAGCTCTACCAAATACTGTCCACATTGAGAAACCATTTTGATATTTGATACACTAGTGGCACAAGTTTCAGTATCACAGCAAACCCAGTTTACTTCATACAACACATTGACAAAAAGTGATGTAGAAAGTGGAAGAGTGTTTCTGCAGATATAACAACTCTAATTTCATTTAGCAGTGGTTAAGTGCCGTCAAGTTGAATAAGACTCATAATGACCTTTGCACAAAAGACCTGAACCCTATAACTAACATAATTTCTGTACATTTATAGAGTTTCCAGAGGCATCTAGCATAGGAAGTGGATGCCACTCCAGCTTCCCAACTTGAATTACTCTGGAAGCTCCTCCAAACATTGTAACATGATGGGTAACCCTTATGGTATTTAACACAACTATGGCACAGTGTTCAGTATCACAACAACTCCAAATTATTCAGCACAGGAAATAGAAAGACAATTGCTCTAGCACTTAAAGAATATTCATTCTAAAATTATGGGATTTTAAAGACCCGCAGACTCAAGCACTCACTACGGGATTTTACAGACACATCCTTAAACACACCTCCCACCCTTGGTCAAAAGTTCAACTGACATCCGCTTTAGAAGTTGGCTTCTTGTGTCTTGATGGTGGTCATGTCTTGATGGCAGCCATGTAAGGGAAGTTTTTGGGGTCATGTTTTATGTGTTACTGTTCCCCTCCCCCCCTCCCAAAAGCAGGTATCAGTTGAACTTTTGACCAAGGGTGGAGGCCTGCTTAAGGGTGTGTTTTTAAAATTCCATAGAGGGGTTGAGTGTGTAGGCCAGCCTGGAGACTCCACTCTAGGAGTTGGCTCCTAGCTTCTTGATGGTGGTCACATCTTGATGGAGGTCATGTCAGGGAAGTTTTGGGGGTCATGTTGGCGTGTGTTACAGTCCCCCCGCCAAAAGCAGATTTGTCCTTGATAGTAGAGAAGTTTAAGTCATTTCTACATTTACCACTGAATATGATAGGTAAATTAAGGATGTTCAATAAGTGTTAAATTGGAAGAGGAAGGGGTTGGGTATGTCAAGGAAGACAGCGTAGGATAATTACTTTCACGCACCTGGAGAAAATATGAAAGTCATACAAGTGTTGAGAACTTTTATTCATAGAGTCATTCTGAGTCACCTACGACTCAATGACACTTAACAACAACAACAACAACAACAACAACAACAACAACTCATAGTAAGAATGACATTGCACTTTTTTAACCTATACACTCACATGCAAGCAAGATTCTGCTGAATATTATCCAAAAATGACTGGAATGGCACACAAACAGAGAAATGCCAGATGTCCACGCTGGCTTTAGAAGAGGCTGTGGTACTAGCGATATTGTAGCTTAATGTTGGCTGAAAGCATGGAGTACTAGAGGAATATATATCAGTACTTCATTGACTATGCAAAGGCATCTGTGTGGATCACAACACACTATGGCTGACTCTGAGAAGAAAGGGAATCAAAGGATATTTCATTGTGCTTATGTGAAACCTATCCTTGGACAAGGAGGCAGTCATCAGACCAGAGCAAGGGAATAATGCATGGTTCAAAATTAGGAAGGTTGTATGCCAGGGATGTGTCCTACCTCCATGCCTTTTCAATCTATATGCAGAACAGATTATCCAGAGGCTGGGGCTCTATGAGGAGAAATGTGGCATCAGAATTGAAAAAAGACATATCAGCAATCTGCTTTATGCAGATGACACAACCCTACTTGCTGAAACTGAGAAGGACTGGAAGTGCTTGCTGCAGAAGGTCAAGGACTGTTGCCTTCTATATGGATTGACACTCAACATCAAGAAAACAAGGATTCTCACCACTGGGACAGTTGACAGCATCATGATGGATGGTGAAGAGATTGAGATTTTTAACAGCTTTAGCTTGCTTGGCTCCACAATCGACATTCTTGGTACCAGCACTCAGAAAATCAAAAGACAAATTGCACTGGGAAAGTTGCTGTCAGAGACTTCTCCAAAGTACTGAAGAATAAATGCCAGTCTGGAGACTAAGGTGTGCCTGATCCAAGCCATAGCCTTTGCAATTACTTGCTATGCATCAGAAAGCTGGACAGTGACTAAGGATGATAGAAGGAGAATTAATGCCTGTGAGTGGTGGTGCTGGAAAAGAGTATTGAATATACCGTGGGCTGCTAAGAGGACAAACAGGTTCATCTTCAAGAGGGTGATACCAGGCTGCTCCTTGGAGGTAAGGATTCTGAAGCTTTGTCTGACATACTCTGGACATGTTGCAAGGAGGGACCACTCCTTTGAGAGGGACATCGTGTTTGGGATGGTTGAGGGACAGTGTAAGAGAGGAAGGTCCTTGATGAGATAGACTGGTTCAGTAACTGGGGAAATGAAGGTAGGTGTGTCAGAGACAATAAGGTTGGCACAGGATAGAGCAGAGTTTAGGGCTATTTTACGTAGTATTGCTATGTGACTCAATGGCACATAACAACAACAACATACACACATACTTGTATTTGTGTGGATATAGCATGTAACAGTATTTATGTATATACACAGATTATCTCCTTCCTTTTCCAAAGTTTACTGTATGCCACTTCAGTTTTCCTTAAAATTGGATTGAATTTATTACCTTTGTTATACAAAATGCTATCTGATATAATTCCATAAAAATGAAATTTAAATCCAAATACTACATCTGTAATACCAACATTTTTACTTCCATGGGATATTATAGAAAAGTTTATTTGGATTTTGTTGTTATTGTTAGAGAGCTAAAGTTAACTGCCACTCATAGCAACCTTATGAACAATAGATGAGAACCTTTATTTTATCCTACTGCAACCTCGTAAGCTTTGCTATACCTCAAGCACATTGAGACAGTCATTGTGCCAATTTAATATTTTAAGGATTTTACTTTTGCTGACTCTTCACTTTTCACTGCATGATACCTTTTTAATAAACTGGTTTCTCTAACAAAATCATGCAAAATATGTGAAATGAAATTTCACCATTGTTACATCTAAGAAGCAGTTGAATTGTACTTTCTCCAGGACAGATATATTTGTTCTTTTGGTAGACCATGGGATATTCAGTACTCTTTGCCAACATCATAATGCAAAAGCATCAATATTTCTCTCTTTTATATAATTATCTAACTTTCACATAATGAGGAAGTGGAAAATACTATAGCTTAGGTCAGGCATATCCTACTCCTGTTTTTAAAAATAATAGTTTA
Organism: Elephantulus edwardii; assembly: GCF_000299155.1. Taxonomy (NCBI): domain Eukaryota; kingdom Metazoa; phylum Chordata; class Mammalia; order Macroscelidea; family Macroscelididae; genus Elephantulus; species Elephantulus edwardii. The sequence continues at coordinate 2,130,087 of NW_006399874.1, forward strand.
TTTACAAAATTTGAATACATTGTTTTTCACACCAGATCCTTCCCATTTCCCTCACCCCCCCCATCAAATTGTGTGACCCCATGATTAATTCCCCCCACAATCCCCACACATTCTCATCTCTTTGCTTCCACCATGACTCCAACTTGGATCCTCATTCTACAATAAAGGTTTTATACAGTACTTGTTCTTATGGGACTGATTTAGTTCACGCACACAATGTTCTTTAGTCCCTCCCAAGCTAGGTAATATTTTACAAAATAATTACTCCTATGTACAGCCTTTCATTGTGTGAATATGTCATTCTTTCTCAATCTATTTGATCGTGATTGGATTGCTGGGCTGTTTCCATGTCCTTGCTATGGTGAAGAACAGTGCAATGAACATTGGTGTGCCAGTCTCCATTTGTGCTTCAGTTCTAATTTTCTTGAGGTATATTCCAAGTATAAGGTGTGTCTGATACAGCTCATGGTCTTTGCAATCACTTGTTATGCATCAGAGAGTTAGACAATTACTAGGGAGGAAAGAAGGAGAATTGATGCCTTTGAGCTATGGTGCTGGAGAAGAGTATTGAGGGTACGATGAACTGCTAAGAGAACAAACAGATTCATCCTGGAGAGGGTTAAACTGGACTGCTCCTTGGAGGCAAGGATCCTGAGGCTTCATCTGACATATGTTGGATATGTTGTAAGGAGGGAGAGGTCCTTGGAGAGGGACATCATGCTTGGGAGAGTGGAGGGATGGTGCAGGAGGGTAAGACCCTCTATGAGGTGGATTGATTCAGTAACTGGGGTAATCAGGTTGAGTGTAACGGAGACTGTGTGATTGGCACAGGACAGAGCAGAGTTTAGGGCTGTTATACATAGGATCGATATGAGTGGCAAGCAACTCGACGGCACATAACAACAACAATATTCCATATGAAATTTCTATGTTCAGCTTTTTGAGGAAGCACCAAACTGCCTTCCAGAGTGATTGTACCGTTAAACAATTCCACCAACAATGTATGAGCTCCTATCTCACCACATCCTCTCCAACATTTATTATTTGCTGTTAAACTTTGCCACTGCTACTGGAGTGAGATGATAACTCATTGTAGGGGTTTTTTTGGTTGGTTTTGGTTGTGGTTTCCTTTTTTTGTTTGGCGTGTGTGAGGTTGTTTTTTGTTTGTTTGTTTTGATTTTTATCATCTCTCTTATTGCCAGTGATTTTGAACATTTATTCATTTTTGTTTTGGCCATGCAAGTATCTTCCTTTGTGAAAACTTTTTCCATTTCTTTTGCCCATTTTGTAATTGGGTTATCAGTCTTTTTCTTATGGAGGCCCAGGAGTATTCTGTTAACTTGTAATGAGACTCTTGTCTGAGATGGTATTGCCAAATGTTTGTTCCCAGTCACTAGGTTTTCTTTTCACCACGTTGGAAAAAAATTTTTGACGCACACAGGGATTTAATCTTTAGAAGGTCCCATTCATCAGTTGTATTGCCTTCAGGTTGTACATTTCTGGTTGTATTTGGCATTCTCTTTATACCATAGACTAGGCCTTCTAAGCTAGATCTCAGTTTGTCTTTTAAGAACTTTAGGATTTTAGGCTTTACTCCCAGGTCTCTGATCAATTTTGAGTTGATTTTTGTGTCTGGTGTGAGATGTGGATCCTGTTTCAGCTTTCTGGAGGTGGCAGTCAAGTTTTGCCAGCACCATTTGTTGAAAAATTTGTCTTTTCCCCATTTGATACTTTTATTTCCTTGTCAAATATCAGTTGGCCATTGATAGCAGAGTCTATTCTGGGTTGCGCCCATACACCATTTTTGCTGATCTCTTTCCAGGTTTGTGAGGGCACAACTCCCGGCCTCCCATTTGCCACTTTACTTTTATGATAGATCCATATTATTCCCTATTTCCTGAACTGAAAAAGATTAACGATGATGTTTGCTTTTATGACAGAAAGTGAAAAGTGATACTGCAATCCATTGTTTGGTAGTAAGCTGTTGACAGTTGATGCCATCCTGAGCAAGGACAGTAACATCTCTAAGCCCTTTCTCCAGTAAACACACTCAGCTTCTCAACATTAAGATGCTGTAGCTTTGAACTGTGCCTGTGAACACTATAAATTAGTGTTACTATAGGTTTTATGTGTTATTTTGTAATACACTGCAGATTATTTTGAGTCTATGAATGTTCACTTTTTTTAAAACCACATGAATTAATGGGGATAGTATTTATTTGCTTTATGCTATTTTGACTTAAGCAGGAGGACCTTAAAAAAAACATGTCTACACACACATACACACTTTTGGCCTAGTGATTAGTTAAGAAAATGAAATGCCAATCCAAAGGCAGGTCATTCAAATCTACTAGTTGCTCTGCGGTAGAAAACCTGTCAGTCTTTTCCTATGTGTTTTACATCTTTTGAAAACTTGTTGGAGGGTCAGGTATGAGATGGTTCTAGCACACAACAATTGTTGCATGCACAAACACACATACACCACAAACAAACAAACAAATAGACATCCAGGCCAAAACTGTTGCTGTTGAATCAACTCTGATCCACAGGACAGAGCAGAATTAAAGTTTCCAGAGCTATATAATCTTTAAGTAAGCAGATTCCCACGTCTTCCTTTTGTAGAACAGTTGGTAGATTTCAAGTGCTTACCTTTCAGTTTTAGCCGGTCCTTAATCACTCTATCAGCATCACTTTATTCATACACACATCCAGAATATGGAGTTCTTGATTTGTGCCAAGATTATTAGGATTGGCTTCTCACTGAATATATTATCTTCAATAAACTTGAGCCCATTACTACAGTCATTGTGTTAATCTATCTTTTTGAGGGAGATGATGAGAATGGTACAGGACAGAGTTCTTAGGGTCTCTAATGGTCATGGTAGACTCAAAGACATGGAAAAGTGAGGTTCAAGTTCACACAAAGGTACCTTAGGAAAAAATTCTGGAGATCTATTTCTGAAACAATAAGCTATTGGACACTATGGATCACAGTTCTACTCTGTAATATTTATCAACTTAGACAGAAACTGGTTTAAACATACACAATGTACAATACTTACTCTGTAAGTAAGTCTTAATTGTACCCAAAATATGTAATTAATAAAACAAATGTATTTTTCTTTTATTTTCTCCCACCTCTACTTTCATTTTTATAAAAATGCTTATCATTGCTCACTAAAGTGTGATTAAATAAAATAAACGTTGAAAGCTATCTGTAGCTTACCAGAAAACACATTGTATTGACTTCCTCATTTTGCTTAAGGTTGACTCTCGTTATTTTCTTAAATAATACTAGGATATCTAATATATTTAGAGGTTTCTTTATTGAAATCCTTTGGGTAATACACTTGGCATATTAAAAGTACAGTGGAAAATTGCCTAAGATTTCATGTCCTAACATCATAATAAAAAGTATTAACTTGCTAGGCATGTTATTGAAAATTGAGCTGTGTATTCAATCATTCATAAGAGTCTATTACATTATAAAAAATTTTGCTGATAAACACAACAGAAAAAGTTTTAGCTTTTACTTAAATTCTGGAAATATGTACCATAAAGTTATAGAAAATTAAAATAATCAATAATTAAATTGTTTTCACTTCTCTCATATTTCATCTCCTATTACTTTAAAAAAATTTTATTCCTCCCAGTTTTCTTGTAAAATTTTGTAAACCAGGTCTGCTTGTCTCAGTATGAGTACAAACCATTTTCTAGAAAATTACAATTTTTGTTATGTATGTAACACATTTTAATTTTATATTATGGTTATTACTAATAAAAGCTAACATTATTAAGCATTTAACACAAATTAGTTGATTTAATATATAATAGAATATTTAATATTTAATTAGCACCAACCAATGTGAATTTTTTGGCTTAAAAAATTTAAAAGTATAACTCTTGTGTTAACTCTTCATTGATACTTAAAAAAAATCTATTTTACTTCCTTTGAACATTTATATTATAAATGAAACTAACTATACAATCTAGTCTATAATTAAATTTCTGCCCATCTAAGCTTATTTCTAAAATGTATTTAAAATGAACTTCACATATTTCCCTTATCATCTAATAACTTTATAGTATATATGCCATTAAAGTTTTCATTTCAAATAGCACAAACTCTATGACTTTAGGATCCTCATGAATCATTAAACAATTGGGAAAAAAGGGAATTCAGGTAAATTATCTTTTA
>NW_006399874.1:2137786-2150826 GCF_000299155.1 Elephantulus edwardii
TTTCGATACAGTGACTCAGTATATTCCTTCCATCTTCTTTTAATACTTCCGGGATCATTTAACGTTCTGCCAAAAGCGTCCTTGATTATAGCAACTCGAGGTTTGAATTTGTTCTTCAGTTTCTTGAGCTGATAACACACTTATAACCTATACATTTTTTTTCTCTCTCTTTTTTTTTTTTTTGTAAGGCAGATGGACAGCACAGAATTACAGCCAGTTTTGGGGAATGACTTTAGAAGAAGGTTTCCGATTTCGCCTTGGAACTTTGCCTCCTAGCCCCACACTTCTGAGCATGAATCAAGTGACAGTAGGTGTTTTCCTTTGACTCATGTCTGCTTGCTTCTATGTGTCAACAGGTATATTCACAAGTGTGTTTAAACTTATGTCAAATAAGTAAATTAGTGAGCTCTCAAGCACTCAGATATAATCCATAGTTAAAAACATTTTCCAAGGTTATCTAAAGGTTCGTGTAGGACTTGAAAATGTATTACTATCAATTCTATATAGTTTTTCTTACAAAATGATTGTATGTATTCTTTTAAACTGGTTGTCATTTCATGAAATACACATAGTTGATTTCTGATTGATCAGTGACTGGAAGCTGAAGGAAGGCAATATTTGTTTTTTCTTTCATTGTCAATTTTAATGAAAATTTACAGAGATTTTAGATTACCATTCATTCATTGTTGCACTTTTCTCCCTGCCCACCCCTACCTTCCAGTTTGTTCTTCTCTTTGAAAAGTAAAAGAAAAATTCTTTCATTGCTATACAATCCCTCCCTCCAAGTCCAGTCAACAATGCAGCCTTTGTTGTGGACTCCTGTCATGACAATAATACCTAATCATATATACCATTTAAATAGTTCTCCCTCAGATCTGTTTCAATTCAGTATACATAATTTATCCCATCTCTCTCAGTCTCCCCCCTCAACCCCTATGTTAGTCCTATTTTACAACTGTGGCACTATGCAGTATTTGTCCTTTTGTGACTGAGATAGTTCACTCAGCATAATGACCTCCAAGGTCATCCATTTTGAATATTTCATGAGTTCCTTGTTTTTCAATGCAGCATAGTATTCCATTGTGTGAATATATCACAGCTTCTATATATCTTAAAGAGATACCCATTTTGTGAATTACTCAAAACTCTGTGTCATTATCACATGAGGATAAAGTAAATGTTAGTAACCAAAAATGTATGTGCTGTGATGATTAGCAAAAGCTTGTCCTAAAACTAAAATTCCTTTAAAATATGCATTACTTTTTAATCCTATGAGGTATTCCTACTTTATACTATAAGTTTGCTATTTGAAGCTCTGTCTCACATACTTTGAGTACGTGTCTAAGAGGGACTTGTCCTCAGAGAAGGACACCATACTCAGAAGGACTGAGGGACAGTGCAGGAGAGGAAGACCTCAGATGAGATGGATTGATACAGTAAACAGAACAATGATGGTAGGTGTGTCAGAGTCAGTGAGACTAGCTCAGCACAAAGCAGGCTTCAAAAATGCTGTATATAAGGTCACTATGACTCAACGGCACATAACAACAATAACAACATAGGTAGCTATGGACTTAATACCAATAGGTTTTGGATCATCCAAAAGGCTGACCACTTGAACTTAGGCAAATTGCCTTGAAGAAAGACCTGGCAATCTGCTCCTGAAAATCATTGTCCTGAAAATTCTATAGTATACAGTTCTCCTCTGCAAACCATGAGGTCACCATGAATTAGAACTGACTCAATGGCCACTAAGGTGATGTCATCTAATAACAGATACTTCCTCTAAAGAGCTTCTATTTTTAATTACCCAGTTCTGTAGCTTTAACACACTGATTTTACCACCCAGTGTGAGATTTCTCCCAGTTGCATACTTTCTAGTTGAGATGGTGATTGAATTCAACACTGGATACAAATATTCAGGGAGAAGTAAGGCTCTCAGGGTGCTGCCCCACAGTCTTCACTCTGTAATTAAGACATCACGTCTTGGCTGTCTGAAACTTCTCAGAGTCTCAGAGTGTACATGATGGGCACTTGCTGTTGGGAGACTTATAAATCCACAGGTTTCTCATTAAACGTTTTGTGTGCATTGCTTTCCTGAAATGTAATCACCTGAGTCACTAATTGATCTTCCAGTAATGGGACCTACTAAATTATAACGTGTGTCAGAGAGGATCCTACTGGGAGCGTTTATTGAATAGTTGGTTCGTTGAGTGCTTTTCATACATTATGTCATGTAATTCTTGTAACAGCTTGATGTAGTGGGTACTATTATGATCCACATTTTAAAGATAAGCTACTCAGAGTAAGAGAGATTAACAGCCTACCACACAATTGTCTTAAATGGCAGAGATAGGACATTTAAGCAAGTCTGCTCAGCAAAACAATGTCCAGAGTTTCGTACTTGGTTTTGACGAATTCAAATCCCAAATAGCAAAATAAAAAAGAAAATAAAATCATTTAAGTCCTTAATTAGGACTAATTGACTGAAACTTTCAGTTTACATATATTTGTGGGTTGGCATTGTTGGAGGGCTTTGCATCGACTATGATTTGTAGTGACCCCATAAACAGTAGATCTAAGCCTTGCCCTGTCCTGTGCCCTCTTCATGACCTCTGTTAGGACCCATTCTTACTGTCATTGTGTCAATCGATCTTACTGAGGGTCTATATTTTCAATCTTTTCTCCAATCAGTTTGTGTTATGAGAGTCAAATCGCTTGCAACTCATAGCAACTGTATGTACAACAGCCCTAAACACTGTTCTATCTCTTGCCAACTTTATTGTTTCTGACACACCTATCCCTATTACCCCAGTGACAGAACCAATCCATCTCATTGAGAGTCTTCCTCTCCTGCACTGTCCCTCCAACTTCCCAAGCCTAACATCCCTCTGCAAAGACTGATCCCACCTTGCAACATGTCCAAAGTATGTCAGACAAAGCTTCAGAATCTTTGCCTCCAAGGAGCAGACTGGCTTCATCCTCTCCAGGACAAACTTGTTTGTTCTAGCAGTCCATGGTATATTCAATACTCTTCACCAGGACCACAATTCAAAGGCATCAACTCTCCTTCTATCATCCCTAAATCTTTAGATATACAGTTTTAGTGCGTCAATTCTGTTCCCCTCTTGCGATACTTGGAGTTGGTTTGAGATCCTCTATTGGGCTAATTCTGTCTAGTCACCATCGAAAGAATTTACCTATCTTTTAGATCTTTCTATAAACGCCAGTTTAGTTAACTCATGCTGACCTCACACTTGTTGTATTTCAGACTTTGAGTTGCATCGTCCAGTTGGAAAAGAGGCATAATGTTTTGTTTGTTTCATAAATTTGTTCTTAGCTTACAGCCTCACTGTTGCCTTTCTTTTAAAAAAGTCATGGTACATATTTTTAATTTTTATCAGAATGTGAAAATGAGGAAATGCTGTTGAGGAAAAGATATTTGTCCTTTTTTTCTAGATTGTTCTCCCATTAGCATTTACTGGAGGTGGGCAAAGATCATCAGTCAATAGAAATTTCCTATGGGTTATTTCTGGCATTTCTCTTTTAAGTTTTAATTTTCACAGCTTAGAATGTTTTATACAGTGGAGAAAATGAGTTACATTTCTTTCTCAGGATGCCACTCACCAAAACAGAAAAGGAAAATGAATTCTGAATCCTTTATTGGCTCCTGGGGATTTGTTTGCATAAGAGTCACTGTGGTGATATTTAAATGAAAAATCTTAATGAGTCATACTTTGAGAGAATTTAAATTATGTAGGGGTTTGAAATAATATGACACAATGACAGTCTAAGAAAGCAATAAGGTCTATTAAGCGGACCTAGAAGAGTCCCATTACCAATTTATGATATTAAGCTAGAAAAATAGCTTCTTGCTAGTAGAATTTGGTAACTTGAGGAATAGAGACTTAAAAAAAAAATTCTTAGTGCTGGTATTGTCTTACCATCTTGTCAAGTAGAAAAGATTCAGGTATCAGTAAATCTAGGGAGAAAATGAGGTCAATAGGAACAAAGCCAAGCTGGTCAAAGACCTAAAAGGTAAATTATTAAGATCAGTACTACACATAAAAAAATAGTCTTATGGATAAGATCAAATTAATTTCAAGCAGAGTAAAAAGAAATTCTTTTTCTGTAAGTATACACCTTGGTATTGACATTTTAATTACATTTTCCAATAGTTTTTTTTAACCATTTCTCACATTGTGCGGGCAGTGTGTGTAATTAGATCAGCCAGTTGTGCCAGTGTTTTGATTTCAGACAATGTGAGGAATTTCACTGACCCCTGTTCCTAAAATATCTCCCTTTCCTTGGCTATATTGCTTTGATGAGCTTTCATTCACAAAATTTTAGTCCCTGGGCATGAAATATGTTCCATCAGTCATTTGGATTCCGGGGAAAGTTTTTTCCTTTACCCTGAATGATTTCCCGCCTTCATGACTTAGCTTCAGTCATTGTTTTTATATTTCTATTGAATATAAGTTGAGAGAACATAAATATATATACAATGCAAAGAGTTAAATGATCTTACACATTTGAAAAAAAATAGCCTATCAATCTCTGGTGAGCAAATTATTCTGCTTTTGACTACAAACCTAAATGTTAGTGGGTTTCAACATACTCAGAGGTGCTTCAGAACAAAGTTAGGAGATCAACTTCTAAAAAGTCATGATCTTGAAAACCCTATGACATTTCTACTCTAAAACTCTTGATATTGTCATAAAATAGAATAAACTCATTGGCCAATGGTTTGCTTTTCTTGTGTTATTTATTTAATCTATATGGATTATTGTTACTGTTGTGAACCATTGAGTCCCAACTGAAATGCACGTGGACCTCGAGCTGGTTTTCAGAGGCAGTAAATCTCTTGGGAGGAACGTACCTATTTTTTTTCTCCCAAGGAGTTGCTGGGAGATTTTCACTGCTTAGCTTTGTGTTGACAGCACAATTTCTTGCCAATAAGTCACCAGAATTTACTAATGCAAATACATGTTTGCATGCATGTAATTGTTTTTGTTGTGTACCATCAAGTCAGAGCCTACCCATAGCTGACCCCTCGGTGGATTTTCAAGGGGAGAGTTCCTAGTCTCCTCCCATGGAGCAATTGGTAGATTTGAACTGCATGCCTTCAGGATTGTAACACAGCTTCTTACCACTAGGCTACCAGAGCCATCTAATTAGTGATGATGAAAACATAGAGATGCGCTGTTAGTGGAGGATTGTTGTTGTTAAGTGCCATTGAGTCGCAGGTGACTCGTAGCGACCCTATGAAGGAGAGTCCTCGACGCTTGTGTGCCTTTCATCCTCTCTCCAGTTTCATAGGGTTTCCAGAGGCAAGCTATTATGGAAGTGGATGCCACTCCTCCTTCCAGTGGAGGATTAAGGAAAGTAATTTGGTGTTTCGTGGGTTGTTGTTGCTGTTTTGTGCTACTAAGTTGACTATGACTCATAGAGATCCTATGAACAATGGATCTGAACCCTGCCCCACCATGTGCTATCCTGACAATCTCTGATGCACTTGAGTATATCATTAGAGTCATGGTGTCAGCCCACCTCATTGATGGTCTTCCCATTCTCTGCTGACCCTCAATCTTTCCAAGCAAAATGTGCTTTTCCAAGAAGTAGCCCCTCCTAACAACATGCTCAAAATATGTGAGATGAAGTTTCATTATCCTTGCCTCCAGGGAATCTGGTGGTGCCTTTTCCAAGACCTATTTGTTTGTCTTTTAGCAGTTTATGGAATATTCAGCATTTTTCTCAACACCACAACTTAAAGATATCAATTCTTCTGTCATCCTGTTTCATTGTACAACTTTCAACTGCATAGCAGGTAATTTAAAATATTATGATTTAGATCAGGTGTAGTCTTCAAGATGACATCATTGCTTTTCAGGACTTTGGAGAGGTCCGTGATACTGATGGCCTAGTGGTAAGAAGTGGTACTGCAATCCCAAAGGAACGTGGTTCAAATTCACCAGCTGCTCTGCATTGCACAAAATAACAACAACAACTGATACTATTGAGTAAAAATGTCTACATTTCTTTACCCATTGTAGTTTTATACCCATATAAATAAAAATAAATAATGTGGCATGAAGCTTATAAAATACAGCATGCACAAAGGCGCTTTAGAAAGAAGAGGAGGGATAGAAGCTCTGGAGGAGTCTATAATTACTTATATCATTTCCTTGTTGTTATTGTAGCTCTTAGGCACCATCAAGTCTAGTACGACTCACAGCGATGAACAGATCTGAACCCTGGCCTATCATCTCTGACATACTTGAGACCATTGCAGCAGCCAGTGTCAATCCATCTTATTGACAGGCTCTCTACTTCATTGACCCTAAACTTTCCTAAGCATGATGCCCCTCTCAAAGGAATAGCCTTTCCTAACGATATGCTAAAAATATGTTAAATTAAGCTCCAAGTATTATTCTGGTTGTAATTTCTCCATGGAGAAAGACTTGATATTGTTAATTATTTCGTTTTGCTTAAACCCACAATCAATATGCTTGACATCAGCAGTCAGAAAATCAAAAGATGATTTGCTGTCAGAGACCTCTCCAGAGGGCTAAAGAGCAACAACATCATCCTAAACACTAAGGTGTACCTGACCAAAGACATGGTCTTCTCAGTTATTGCTATGAATCTGAAAGCTAGATATTGTCTAAAGATGACAGAATAAGAATTGGTACCTTTAAATTGTTGTACTAGAGAAGAGTATTAAACATCCTGTGGACTCCCAAGGGAACAAACAGGTCTAACCTGAAGAAAGTGAAACCAGAATTATTTCTTGGAAGCCAGGATGGTGGAATTTTATCTCACATACATTGGGACACATTTGGAGAAGCATTGGCCCTATCTCTTCATGTGATTTCTATCATCCCAAACCCTCCTAGTGATCAGCTGTGAGTGGGCCTGACTACATGGCAATGAGTTTTTCCATTTCCAGAAACCTCAAAGCATTTACAGCCTCAGAAACCCCACTGGAGGGGCAGCTATAAGGTGGTTCTGAGTTGATGATCTAACACCAAGCTTGGGCTTTCCCTACAGGCAGAAAAATGGGCAGTCATCTTCCACTAAAATATTTAACTTTGGACACTAAATGAAGGATTTCTTTGAACCCCAATCAGCTCAATGATAATGGAGTTTGGTTTTGGTTTTTTCTCAGGATGGAAAGTCAGATCCTTCAATGAATGGTAGAAAACACATACCTAGGCCTTACTCCTTGTTCAACTGCACTTGTGGGATGAAAGTTTTATCTTTTAAATTCATTGTCAAGATTTAGTTTTATTTTTCTGTAATAATCACAGTCTGATACATAACATGGTGATTTAATTAAACATGACCTAATAACACAGTGGAACCAAACTGACACAAGAGATTAAGTTTTCCAAAACTGAGTAATTTTTCTTCTGTGAAAATAAAATGGGGCTTAAAAATGTGTTTTTCACATGATTTGACATGTCAGTATAACTCCAACTCTTTGATTTCCCCACACATTCACTTGTCAAGTTCAAGAAATTCGAAGGCCAGTTACATGGACAACTGACTGGATGAGATCCATATTTGTTCCTATTCCTGAAAAATGTGATAAAAAAGAATGTGGTCATAATAAAAATATTATAACTATCACATGCAAGCAAAATATTGCTGAAGATCATTCGAAAATAGCTAGAACAATTCATTGGTAGAGAACTGTCAGAAGTCCAAGCTGCGTTTAGAAGAGGTCGTGCTATAGTGTTGTTGCTTTGCTGTCAAGTCAGAAATGACTTATTGCTGTGGTTTTTCAGAGGAATTTAATAGCATGGGAGGAGATTACTCATCCTTTTCCTGTGGAGCATCTGATGTATTTAAGCCATGTGCTTTCGGTATTATAGCATTGTTTCTTACCAGTTGGCTACCAGAACAAGGGAGATCATTGTTGATAACAGATGGACCCTTGGTTGAAAGCAAATAATACCAGAAGAATGTCTGTTTGTGGGTTTTATTGATTATGCAAATATATTTGACTGTATGGATCATAGCTAACTGTGACTAACATTGAGAAGAATTTCAGAACACTTCATTATCTTTATATGATATCTATACCTATACCAAGAAGATCTTCTGCAAACAGCAAGGGAGTATTCCAGGGTTTAAATGAAGGAAGATGTATGCCAGAGTTGTGTCCTTTCGCCATACCTATTCAATCTGTATGCTGAGCAAATCATTCAAGAAATTGCACTTTCTGAAGAAGAATGTAGCATCAAGTTTGGAGGAAGTTCACCAACAACCTGTAGTATGTAGATGATGCAACCTTGTTTGCTAAAAGTGAAGGGACTTGAGGCACTTGCTGCAGAAGATCAAGGACCGCAGCCTTCAGTATGGATTACATCTCAATATCAAGGAAACAAAATCCTCACTACTTAGCCAAAGTAACAACAAGATAGATGGAGAAAATATTGAAATAGTTAATGACTTCTTTCTGGATCCACAATCAACATTCTTGGTACCAGCAATCAGGGCATAAGGAGATGGATAGAACTGGAAAGTTTGCTGAAAAAGATTTTTCCAGAATCCTGAAGAGGATTGATGTCAGTTTAAACAGTAAGGTTCTCCTGATTCAAGCTGTATTTTTTCCAGTCTCCTGCTATGCATCTGAGAACTAGAAAATAGATAAGGATGATGAAGAATCTGCCTTTGAGTTGTGGTGTTGGAGAAAATTACTGAATAATTTCATGGACTGATTAAAGAACAAATGAGACATGCCTTGGAGAAAATGCAATCAGAATGCTCCTTTGAGGTTAGGATGGCAAAGATATGTCTTGCATACTTTGAGAATGTTGTTAGGAGAGATTAATTTTTGGAATGTGATATTATACTTGGAAAGGTGGTTGTTTAGTGAAGGAGCAAAAGACCCTTTGTGAGATGGATTGATACCCTGACTGAGGCATTGGGCTACTCCAGAGTGTCAGGGATGATAAGGATGATTCAGGATAGAACAAGTTTCAGATCTGTTGTTCATGGATGCAGTTGCTATGAGTCATGTTCAACTCAAAGACACTTTACAATAACTTCTCTGCTATTCTGAAGAACAAAGGTTGTTGTTGCTATGTGCCGTCGAGTCTTTTGCTACTCATAGCGACCCTATGTACAACAGCCCTAAACCCTGCTCTAGCCTGTGCCAATCGCATTGCCTCTGACACACCCATCCCGATTACCCCAGTCACTTAATCAGTCCACCTCATAGAGGGTCTTCCCCTCCTGTTCTGTCCCTCTACTCTATCCAGCATGATGCCCCTCTCCAAAGACCTGTCTTTCCTTGCAACAAAGAACAAAGGAACCAGTGTAAAAACTTAGGTGCATCTCTTCCACTTCCTTCTTTTACATCTGGAAGTTAAACTATAATGAGGACACTGTAGAAGAATTGATGTCCTTGAGTTGTGGTGGTGAAGAAGAGTATTGAATATCTTTTTAATTGACTGCCTGAAGAACAAATGGATCTGTTTTGGAGAAAGTGCAACCATGGTGCTCCTTGGAGGTAAGGATGATGAAATTTCATCTCATATCCTTTGGGCATGTTATCAGAAGGACCTAGTCATTGGAAAAAGACATCCTACTAGGAAAAGTGGAGGGGTCAGCAACATAGATAAAAACCCTCAATGGGTTGACACAGTGACTACAACAGGATTGGGCCTGGTGGAGATAGTGAGGCTGGCACAGAATAGAGCAAGCTTTGTTCTTTTATTCATAGGATTTCTATACATCTAGTCACTTAACAAACACAATTTTTTATAAAGTATTTCCCAAAGTAGAGTTCCCAAAGCACAAGTCTTTTGACCTGCTTTACTATGAAAATAAAATGAAAGGAAATGAAATAACATAAAATACTCTGCTTTGTGCCACATTATGAACCTTAAAATTAGGAATATTATTTCTACTTAGAGCCTCACAGCACATTAGTTTTAATAAAAATATTACAATCAAGGCCAATGATCTATTTCATTTACTAAACCAATATTTCCCAGAATTACTTGATTAATCAATAGTTTCGTTCATAATTACCAATTAAAATTCCTCAGAACTGCTGTTATAAGAAACTAATTTTTTAAAAAATATCATTCATCATTTCCCAGATGCACATTTTCTTTAGTTTTTAACACCTCTGAAATTGAGATGCTTCTTACATCTGATGATGTCCTGGATTCAATGAAATATGGTATTACTTAGCAACTTTAATAATAGTTATATGGGTTTTATTACTGATGATTAGGCTCCCTTGAGAGTGAAAGAATATCCAAAATGACAGTGACCTAAATAAGGTAGAAATTGATCTCTCATCAACAAATCTAGAGCTGAGTACTCCTAAAATGGAATTGCATTCTGTGGTGTTCATTTCTTCTTCTTATGCCACTGCCTACAGTCGTATTTCCAATGTCATATTCAGGGGTTGCTGAATGGCAAACAATAAACTAGATTGGTTCAATCAACCTACATGTACCTCAGAAGAGATGTCTGGCAAAATAAAAATCAGCCACTGAAATCCTTAAGAATATCGTAATGCTGACTCCCATGGGGTTATATCATGCATGAGTTGTCATCAAATCCATGACAAATGTGAGATATATATATATTTCAGCTCATTAATATAGTCACTGTCAATCCACCTATTTGAGGGTATTTTTTTTTCTTCACTGACCTTCTGCAATTCCAAGTATGAAGTCTTCCCAAGAACTAGTATCTCTTAACTGAATGCACGAAGTATGTGAGATGAAGTTACACCATCTTTGCATCCAAGGAGCACTCTGATAGAAATTTATCCAAGACATGTGTTTTGGTTCTTTTGAAAGTCTATGAGAGAAGGTACCCTGAACTGCCAAGAAAACAGATTCATCCTGGAGAGGGTTAAACCAGGCTACTCCTTGGAGGCAAGGATTCTGGGGCTTCATCTGACATACTTTGGGCATGTTGCAAGGAGGGGCGGGTCCTTGGAGAGGGACATCATGCTTGGGAGGGTGGAGGGACGGTGCAGAAGGGGAAGACCCTCTATGAAATGGATTGATTCAGTGACTGGGGTAATCAGGATGGGTGTGTCAGAGGAAGTGCAATTGGCACAGGTTAGAGCAGGTTTTAGGGCTGTTGTACATAGGATCGCTATGAGTCGCAAACAACTCTACGGCACGTAACAACAACAACCTGTTGTTATTATTATTGTGAGTACTTTTGAGTCAGAACTATAGCTGACCTGACAGCAGGTTTTCATAGGTTGTTAAATGCAAAGGAGGAAATATCCTTCTCCTGCAGAGCAGGTAGTAGATCTAAACCATGCCTAGAGAGGATAAAATGGAACATGGGGGCACAGGGCTGTAAGGGTCTCTCTGAAAGGGTTAGTGGGAGTGAGAATAGCACCACCTTTCACTATCCCACAGCAGAAAGCAGATAAAGAGTACAATGTCCTACCCCACTGACACATCTAGAACCACACCAGTAGCAAGAAGTTCAATATTTGTTGTTGTTGTATGGAGAGTGGTGTATATTAGAGAAATAAGAAGACAAAGAATATCAACCAATGCAAATGCAGGTTTTAGCCCAGAAGTCACAAGCTACTATTCCTCGATTAGTAAAAGTTCCAGTTTAGTTCAGCCACACAAATTCAGGAAGCCTCTGGTTTCATCAATCAACCAGCAAGGTTTGCCTCAGAGCAATTATAAGTCAACTTCTCCTTCCATTATCTGATAAGTCAAACCTTTTAACTGTGACCTTTATTTCAGGGTTATAGCTTTTCACAGTTTCTCCACTGCAATGTCGCAGTCTTTCTACCACCATGACCTGAAGCTCACAACCAAGGTCTCACTCTCAACAGGATCTGTCTCCAGTCTCCATCAAATCTTGCTGCTCAATGTGGGAAGCACTCTTTCTCTTATCCTAGTCCCACAGCTGTTGATGATTTTCAAGACCATGTGTCTGCAGTAAGGTAGCTGGAGACCAAAAAGGGGCAAAAGCAATGGTTAAAAAAGCCAACTTTAACCATAGAAGGTTTCTCCACATCCATCTATAATAAAAAAAGTATCCACCAATAAGAAAATAGATTAAGATATAACATTAAACTAAAGTTCCATTGTCCTTGGAATGAAGTTCTCAGAAGTTGTCAGTTTATTCTTCTGCATAGGGTTCTTATGAGTTGTAGTCCATTTGATGTTTGGGAGCAAGACTGGCATCCTCTTCCAAAGCAACATGCCTCTGGAAATTCTATGGACTTTGAGAAAGACAATGGATATAGAAAGGCTTTAGGTCTTTTGTTCATAGGGTCACTATGAGTCATGCTCAACTAGATGGCAATGAACAAGAACAACTTAGATATCACTCTTTAAAATTTATTAATATAGTGAGTGGCATAGTGTTTAATGTGTTGAACTACTAACCAAAAAGGTTTGTGGGTCTTATCTACCACTGAAAAGACTCTGTGAGTCTGAACTGATTTGATATTAGTGGGGGCTTTCTTTGCTTTGTTTTGTTTCTAATAGCAAAGGAAGAAGCCATCTTAGTTCAGCACAATGATTAAACAATGAGTTACTAACATGAAGGTTTATTTTTTAAAACCTATCAGTTGCACCACAGAAAGAAAATGTGACAGTATGTTTTGCTAAAGATTATAGCTCTGAAAACACTATGGGGCAGTTTTACTTAGTAAAATAGTCACTGTGTTTTGAAATTGATTTGATGGCAATGGTTCTGGTTTTGTTTTTTGTTTCTTTGTTTGTTTGTTTTAGTAGTAAAGGAAGCTGGGTAATAATGCTGCTTCCTGAGCTTGATTGCTCTAATAAGAGAAATATATTACTATGTTTTTGTTATGTGCCGTCGAGTCGTTTGCGACTCATAGCGACCCGTGCTCTATCCTGTGCCAATCTCACTGCCTCTGACACACCCATCCCGAATACCCCAGTCACTGAATCAATCCACCTCATAGAGGGTCTTCCCCTCCTGCACTGTCCCTCCACTCTACCCAGCATGATGCCCCCTCTCTAAAGACCTGTCTCTCCTTACAACATGTCCAAAGTATG
>NW_006399874.1:2152551-2185501 GCF_000299155.1 Elephantulus edwardii
TAATAAAAAAATGAAAAAAATAATAATTACAAACTGTAAGTGGAAGCTATATCAATAGTAACTCATGGAGCTTCAAATATCAAGGCATCAAGGGTTATATTGTTTAACACAAAAACTATATTTAGCCATTTAGAACTAAAAAATTATCCCTTTCCTTTCAAGTGTCCAATAGTTTAGAACAAATCTCTTAGTCTATTAAAATTTTTGTTGTTGTCTGTGAAGGTCAGAGCACACTGTGGTCTTCTGCTACTTTCCTTTGATCCTTTGGTTACTCTGATTATTCAAATTTACATAGGAGAAAGCACAATTGGGGATGGAAGAGTGATTCATACAAAGGCTATCCCATTATGGACTCATAATAAGAATGTTCAAAACCTGCTCTGAAGAGCTTGAGAAAATGATTCTGTTTTTCTTAAGTTGTTCAATGATGATATTTCCAAAACTCCATTAGAGATTTTAGTGCAATTAAATTAAGACATTATTCTAAATCATTCCTCAGTGTTAATCATTGTACTTCATACTTAGATTTGTTCCTGTGTCTAAACTTTTTGAATTAAAATATTGAACCAGAAAAAAACCTTTTTCAAATTTAATCTCAAATTTTATTAATATGGATTTTAAAATATTTTATTATGAAAAATTTTATAAAGATCATTAATAAAATAGTTAAAAATTATTATTTGGTATATTACAAAGTTGCTGATGGCTATTGTCAGGTATACCTTATGTTAAACAGAAAAAAAATATTGCATGGTCCTTCACCTCTTTGTTATCCTTGATATATTTGACTCTGCTTTTTTGGCTATGTGACAATTTCTTTAAAGCTTTCCTTTGTTTGGTCTCTTTGCTTTACCTCACATGATGTCCTGGTCTAGTGACAGTTCTTTCTTGATGACATGTCTAAAGTAAGCCAGCTGAAGTTTTGTCTCTCTCACTTCTCAGAAGCACTTCTAAGATTGATGTGTTTGCTTTGTTTTTTCGTTGTTGTTGTTTTCGTTTTTTACATAGTCCATGTACACGCAGTATTCTTTGCCAACATTACAGCTCTAAATGTATCAATTCTATTTTTGTCTTCCTTTTTCGTTGCTCAGCTTTCACATGCACATGAGGTGACTAAAATATCATGACCTGGATCAGGCACACCTTAGTCATCAAAATGACATTTTAAAAACTTTAATCAAGTAGTCCCTAATCAAGTATATCATTGCCAAATTTTCCCCCATTCTGTGACCTTCCTTTTTACCCTGTTGAAGTTTTATGATACGCTTTTTAAGATTTGCATTTTAGAAGGTCTCATTTACCTACTTTATCCTCTCCTTGTTGTAGTTTTCTCATTATGCTTAGAAGTCTATGCCAGAGATTAGGGGTTCTGGAGTTGTTCCTAGTTTTTCTCTGAGGAAGTTTATATTCTTTGCTTTTACTCCTACGTCCTTGACTACCTTGAGTTAGGTTTTTGTTATAGTATGAGGTGTGTCTCTTCCTTCTGCTTTCTGCAGATGGTTGTCCAATTTTGCCAGCACCATTTGCTTAATAGGCTGTTGTTGTTTGACTGCTTATTTAATTTAGTCTACTTACAAAGATCAGTTTGCAAAAGATTGTTACGTTGATTTCTGGGTTCTTTATTCTATTCATTTGATCTTGGTATCTGTTGTTGTACCAGTACCATACTGTCTTGATTACTGTGGAGGTATAGAAGGCTTTGAGTTAAAAATCAAATAGTGATATTTTCAATCACAAAAAGGAAAATATTGTGTAAGACTACTATTATAAAAATAGGATGGACTCCAGGTGTGCAGAAAACAGGCAAAGAATAAAGATACTGGAACAGGTGAAGGAAAGGACTTCTTAAAAGGAATGAATGATTGATTATACATTATGCATATGACAATTCACAATCTGGAAAGATGTGCATTACAAAGTAAATTGGTGGAGAGGGAACAAAGAAAATGTGTATCAACAAATGAATGAAAACCCAACCTTTTTTGTAAACTTTCACTAAAATCACAATTTTAAAAAAGAAAAATGTTAGCAAACGTAGTTTAAAAGAGGTTTTTGGGGGTTTTTTTGCAGAGAATTCCTCGTTTTAATGCTAGTTTAAATCTTCAGTGCTGCATTTATAGATTTAGAATACTTGAGCGTATTTACTTTAAGTGTAGTCGTCTTTCTTAGTTCACTATTATTTTGGATATTCTTCCACTTTGGGATGATTATTTTACTTTTATTATTTTACAAAACCATTATCATTCATTTAAATTAGATTTTTCTTAATTATGAAAAGCTGTTACACTGTATTATTTACCTCTGTGAGCTCTGGAAAAACATGTGCTTTCCAGAGGAACTAATAATTGTGGAAATATGAGATAAAGTATTTCTCTAATGTCGTTTGTAGGAAGTTGTGCTGCTAACCCAAAGGGGATACCTCTCTATTGGTTTAAATTCACCAGCTTTTCCTTGGGAGAAAGACAATCTCCTCCGACACAATTTATAGTCTTTGAAAACTCACTGGAGAGTCAGCTATGAATTAGTTTTGACTTGACAACAATGAGTTTTACTGAGCTATGTTTATTATATCATATTATCCTAAATCATGATGCAAAGAGAACGTCAATGTACCAGATGCCTGTTGGACCACAAATGAAATGCTATGATCCCATTTTTGAAGTGAAGTAATAATATATGTTATTGTTGTTGTGTATCACAGAGTTGAAACTGACCAACAGCTGACCCTCAGCAGGTTTTCAAAGGCAGTTAATCACACAGAAGGAGATTGCCCGTCTTTCTCCTGCAGAGCAACTGATGGTCTCAAACTGCATGCCATCATGATTGTAGCACAGATCCTTGATACTAGGCCAGCAGAAGAAATGTAAAATATTTTTGCCAGTGATCTCCAAAAATTGAAATTCTGCCTTAATGGTATTGAATATTGTATAATGGTTAGCACTTTGGACATTTTTTTTTAGGTTTTTTTATTCCTTTATCTTATTAAGAAAAAATAGCTATTCATGATCTTCATTTCTAAAGACTAAATGATAAAATCAACAAATTCATACTGGTGTTGTCATTTAATTTAATGTTCCCATAAGGAACACCAATCCTATCTTTAAAAAATTACATCTATCAGATAAATATTTGTCTCATTATTGATAGCAGCTCTTTATTCAATATTTCACCTGTGTAGTTGTGTTACAGACTGAAAGGTCATTGGTTCAAATCTTCCAGCTGCTTTGATGCAAAAAAGAGTCATTGTCTATTATGATTGACAACCTCAAAAACCTGATGAATGACCACCATGAGTTGGAATGGACTTGATGGCTGAGGGTTTAGGTTTGGTTTTTCATGTAAAAATCACATTAATAAACGATGACGTTTGGAATTCAGATTCTTGCTTTAATAGAGTACAAAAGAAATGTGCCAGGTATTTCTAAATTAGAATTTTGAAATCAAACTAACTCAAAGGAGTCATGTCTATTCTGACACATAGTGAGTCTGCATTTTATTTCCTAGACTGTGAATCTTAACAAGAAGAAACTGTCCATCCTCAGAGCTGCTGGTGGACTTGAATTGCCATGGAAATGTTATCTGTTGGTTAGCAACACGACATCCTAACACAATATCACTGCTGCTGTTGTTGTTAGGTACTGTCTAGTCGAATGTGACTCCTAGCAATCGTTATGAACAACAGATTATGAACACTCACCTATCCCGTGCGTGCCATCCTGACAATCTCTGGCACACTTAAGCCTATTGTCACAGTTACTATGTCAACCCACCTGATTGAGGCTCTTCCTCTCTTTTGCTGACCCTCTACTTTTCCAAGTATGATGTCCCTCTTCTAGGAATAACTGCTCCTAGCAACATGTCCAAAGTATGTGAGATGAAGCTTCATAATATTTACCTCCTAGGAGCCCTGTTGTTTTACCCTCTCTGAGACATACCTTTTTGTTCTTTGGGTAGTCCGTGAAATCTTCAGCATACCTCTCTAAAACCACAGTTCAATAGCATCAATTCTTCTGTCTCCCTTATCCAGCTCTTAGATGCATAGTAAGTGATTGAAAAGACCATAGCCTGAATCAGGTGCACCTTTTTCCTCAAAGTGACATTATTTATCCTCAATAATTTAGAAAGGTCCCTGACCACAAACTTTCTCAGTGCAAAATTATCTCCTGATCTCCTGACAGCTGGTACCATGTGTAATGATTGTGTATCCAAGTAAGATGAAGTTGTTGACAGTCTCAATTTTTTTTCTCCATTCATCATGGCATTCCTATCAGTCCAGTGGTGAGGAATTTTGTTTACTTGATGTTGAGATGCAATCCTTATTGAAGGCTGCAGTGTTAAACCTACAGGAAGCACTTCAGATCCTCCTTACTTTCAACAAGCAAGGAAAAAACAGAATAAGAATGGTGTTGCATTAGTAGTTAAAAAGGCAATGTCACGTTCTATCCTGAAGCACAGTGGTGTTAGTGCTAGGATATTATCCACACACATACAAGGAAGATCTGTTAACATAACTATTATTCAATTGTACACTCCTATAGTGAAAGCCAAAGATAAGGAAATTGAAGATTTTTATCAAATTTTTCAGTCAAAAATTGACCAACCATACAGGCAAAATGTGTTAATGATAAAAGAAGACTGAAATGCATGATCTGTAAACAATGAAGAGGGAAGTATAGTTGGGAATTATGGACATGATGACAGAAATTAAGCCAGATATAGAATGATCCATTTGTTACATTCAATGATTTAGTCACTGCAGATACCTTTTTGTTTGGTTTCTTTTTAAAAAAACAAACCCCACATATGGCCAGTTTTATACAATGTCCTTACCGGGTGGACTGCATAGCAATCTGATTGACTACATCTGTGGCAGAAATCTTTGGAGAAGCTCAATATCACCAGTCAAAACAATACTACTAGAACTTCTTGTATTAGAATTATAAAATAATAAATAAAATTAGCAAAGACACTCATCTATTTTATCCAAAGGCTCAATGTCAAGTCAACTTAATATTACAAATGCTGAAAATCGTACTGACAAGTCATTAAAAACAGCAGTGAAAGAGGAGTCATGCTTGAAATAACGTACGTTTCTTTCTCCAGTGTATAGGCTCTTTTGAAGGCTCAGTGCGCAACTATAAAACAAATAGTAAATTTCTTCCACTCCAACCTTAAGGCTTTTTAGTGTGGCTTCTCTGTTCAGAACCTAAAATCATAAACCCATTGACAGTATTTCCAGCAATGAACTGCAAGATTTGATGACGTACTATAAGATTATAGTAGGTAGTTCTTAAAAAAAAAAAAATAAAACACACACAAAAGAAACCAAAACTATCCCATTAAGACTCTAATTCACAATTTATTTTGGACATAACTTTTAAAGTAGACATACATAATCAAAACTTTATTTGCTTTAATATTTGAAGTTATTAAGTTCTTGTGAGTGATAATAGTGTTTGCAAGATACTGGATCACTAATATGATTTGTTCAGTGAATCATTATGAAGTCATAAAGTATTTTAAATGTAGGTAAAACTTAAGTACATATTATTTAATATTATCTTATTATGGTGCAAAGTATCTGTGTATTTCTCATGATATAGGAAAATGATACAAATACAACTGGGTGTTAATAATTTTAAAATCTTTGTCTAGTCCCAGGAATATTTCTTGTTTAACTCAGAGGCTTTAGTATGTCTTGTGACTTTTGGAAGACAGTTTACACATTTGTGTTGTTGTTAGATGCTGTTGAGTCAATTCTGATTTATGATGACACTATGCACAACAGATTCTAACACTGTCTAGTCATATACCATCCTAACCACTATTCTGTGCTTAATTTTGCTGTCAATGTCTCAGTCTATCTCATTGAGGTTCTTCCTTTCCTTCTCTGATCCTTCACCTTTCCAAACATGTCTTTTTCCAAGGACTGGTCTCAACAGATAACATGACCAAAATAAGTCAGAAAAAATTTCACTGTACTTGACTCCAAAAAGCATCCTGACTATACTGCATATAAGACAGAATTATTTGTTCTTTTGACAGCCCATGATGTATCTGATACTTTTTCCCCAAAATCACTATTCAAAGGCATCAATTCTTCTTCAGTCTTCTTTGAAATATACTGTCATTGAAAAAGAAACACTATAGTCTTTAAATAGACATCCTTGCTCATGTTGTTGTTGTTGTTATGTGCCATCAAGTTGCTTGTGACTCATAGCGACCCTATGTACAACAGCCCTAAACTCTGCTCTGTCTTGTGCCAATCGCACTGTCTCTGACACTCCCATCCCGATAACGCCAGTCATCGAATCAATCCACCTCATAGAGGGCCTTCCCCTCCTGCACTGTCCCTCCACCCTCCCAAGCATGATGTCCTTCTCCAAAGACCAGTCTCTTCTTACAACATGTCCAAAGTATGTTGAACGGAGCCTCAGAATCCTTGCCTCCAAGGAGCCACCGGGTTCAACCCTTTCTAGGCTGAATCTGTTTGTTTTCCTAGCAGTCCATGGTACTCTCAATACTCTTCTCCAGCACCAAAGCTCAAAGGCATCAATTCTCCTTCTGTTCTCCTTGGTCATTGTCCAACCCTCTGATGCATAAGACCATGGCCTGTATCAGACACACCTTAGTCTCCAGAGAAACACCATTGCTCTTCAGTACTTTGGAGCGGTCCCTAACAGCAGACTTTCCCATGGCAATGTGCCTTTTAATTTACTGGCTACTGGTGCCAAGAGTGTTGACTGTGGAGCCAAGCAAACTAAAGCTGTGTACAATCTCAATCTCTTCATCATCCATCCAGTGGTGAGAATCTTTGTCTTCTTGACATTGCGCATCAATCCATATTGGGGGCTACAGCCTTTGACCCTCTGTAGCAGGTGCTTCAGGTCCTCCTCAGTTTCAGCAAGCAGGGTTGTGTCATCTGCATAACGCAGATTGTTGCTAGATCATCCACCAACCTTGACCCCACATTTCTTGCTCATAGCACATTAAAATATTGTCTTTTTAAAAGCATCCTAAACAGCATATATGCTCAATGCAACACATATTTCATGCAAACTCTTCTTTCTATGGATGTCATGGATCCAAGTTAAATGGAATTTTTGACCATTTCATTATTTTCTTCATGTATCATAATGGTGCCTGTTGATCTGGTTGAAAGAATTTTTGTTTTCTTTAAACTGAAGTGTAATCCATACTGAAGGCCATTTTTAGTTTCTTTTTATTTTCACTTTCTGCTTCAAGTTCTCTTTGCTTTCAGCATGTAAGGTTTTGTATTACAGGTTATTGGTAAGTCTTCCTCCAATCTTGATGCCATATCCTTCTTCATATAGTCCAGCTTCTTGGATTATTTGCTCAGATTAAAGATTAATTGGGCATAATGTAAGAGTACAATAGTGATACAGACTTTTACTCATTTTAATCATGCAGTGTTCCCTTGTTCTGTTAAAATATTTGTTTCTTGATCTATACACAGTTTCTATGTGAGTACAACTAAATGTTTTAGGATCCCTATTTTTCTCAAGGTTATTAATAATTTATTATAATTCTCATGGTTGAATACTTTTGAATAGTCAATAAAACACAAGTAAAAAAGTTTGGGATTTTTTGTTTGTTTGTTTGTTGTGGTTTTTTTTCTTCTCTGCTTTCAGCCAAAATCCATCAGGCATAAGTAATAATTTCTCTCATTTCAGTCCTACTTTCTCATTCAAAGTATGCTGTTTTTCTGTACCCTTGTGTTTGAATCACTGACCCTATATCTAGCATATTTTTAGAGACTGTAAATTGGCTGGGACAATATTGTCCATCTTGCACTTTCACAGTATATTGTTATTATATGCACTAATTATATCATGTAGAACTCTAGAAGAGATCAAAGAAAATGAATTTGAAAACAAACATTAAAATACTTTTAAAAAGTGGGATGTGTGTATCTTTTGTATCTGAGAGAGATAGGAAGAAGGGAAAAAGAGAGAGAATGCATAAGTGATGAAAAATTAATATATGAGTTCTTATTCATCTGAAGCCCTATTTATTTATGGAAATTAAGCTCATTTAAAAAAAGCATTTAGAACAAATAGCATCATTTAATTTAGTGGTATACATAACACAATCCTTAAATTTCCTTCTGAAATGCTATTGAACTTTACAACAAACATTTAACACATCATAGTATTGTTGTATTCCTGAATAATTCTTCAGTTGTTTTATGTGGGTTCTTTTTATATAATCATTGAGAGTTTTATAAATACCAACTAGTTCATCACAGTTTTAAAATTCATGTGTTCCATGGAATGTGTGTTAATATATTGGTTCTAAAAATACATAATTTTGAAATTAATTTCACCTCAGAATCACACATTTTCCAGAATAGGAGGAACATACAAGAAAATGCTCTTTCTGAGGATAAGTTTAAATAACATCATGCTGTCGTTCACATGGATGTGAACTTTAAACAAAGATGATAAACACTTTGGTTGAAATTATTGCATTGGATACTAATCCAGAAAAAGCATTCTAGCAATTATTTTTTATGATCTTGAATGATGTTTTCATTTTCCACATTTAACCGTAATTTGTAACATTTGAGTAAAATTGAAGTTATGTATTCTAATACTCATCATGGATGTCATCCTGAAATCTTAAGTGTATGATTAAAAAATAAAAACTGGGGAGCTCTGGTAGCCTAGTGGCACGAAGCTGTAACTACAATCCCAGAGGTGCATGGTTCGAATTCACCAGATGCTCTGCTGGGGTAGGAGGGGCAATCTCCTCCTGTACCAGTCAGATCTGATTTGACAGTGCACGCACACAAAAATTAAAAAAAAAATAAAAAAATAAAAACTATGAAAGCCTGTGATATTATCTTATGAAGGTTATTACTACACAAGTGAAAAAATATAACACATTTGGTTCTTCTTTCTCTTTAGACAACTTTGCCTGTGACAACGGATCTTCCAGACTTCTTTGTTGCTTCTTACAAGTGGCCTGGATGGACCCATGGTCCACTGGATCAAAAAAACTGTGCTGCCTCCTGGGCCTTTTCCACTGCAAGTAATAAAACAATTTAAATGATTTCTGTATAAATTCCTTCCTTGATCCTAGAACCTAGTATAAAGTTCAAAAATATTTTGAAACAAAAATATTTAAATATTAGAGTGCAGTAGTTAGGTAGATTTTGATTTTTAAAATTGCTCTACATTATCAGGATCTCTTCTTGCAGCCCCTCACAAGGGGTGGAGTTGGAAAACCAATGATAAATTTATCTGTCAGTTTTTGTATTAGGGAAGTGTCTATGCATGTTGCTGTTCTCAATAGCTTAGATATGTATTGTTGCAGACCGAGGGTCCCAAAGAATGGAATAATTTTATAATTATTAATAATGAGACAAACAGTCAGGAATGAGATAGAGCAGAGAGCATAAAACAGGGGACTAGCACTTCTAGACTGAGGACCCCCAAGCCAAGCTTCTCTGTATCTTTACTGAAAATTATCTGGAAGTAAATCACAAAGAGAATTCAATGCAAATGAAGCCAAGCTCTTTCTATTGAAAAACCTTTCCCTTGACTCCTCAGGGAGGGGTTACCAAATGCAAGAATCTGGTAAACCCTTAAGGATTGCCTTAGTGCCTCAGGGTGAACTCTGGCTTGTACCTTATCTCCCCCACATCCTGAAATAGCATTCAGTTTATTTCAAATATTTAGTATTGGCTTCCCATAATGTATATGCTTGTTTCTCTGTCATCTGCTCTTTTGCATAGTGTTTGTCTGTCACATTCTTTACTAAACTGGAGCTCCCAGTTTAAAACAGACCAGGGAGAAGAATTTTCTATCTGCTTCTGAAATGACAGGCCTTTGAGAACTCTATGAACAAACAGGTCTGTCCTAGAGAGGGTCAAACCAGGTTGTCCCCTGGAGGTAAGAATTTTGAAAATATGTCTCACATATTTTGGGCATGGTCCTAGAAGAGAGCAGTCCTTGGTGAAGGACATTATGCTTGGAAGGGTAGAGGGTTAACACAGAAGAGGAAGCCTGTGGATGAGATGGATTGAGATAGTGATAGTGGCAATGAGGGCAGGTGTGTCAGAGAAGGTGAGACAGGCTCAGGATAGATCAGGGGTCAGAGCCATTCTTCACAGGGCTGCTATGAATTGTAGTGGACTTGATGGCATATAGCAACAACAACAATTTAAATAAAAAGTCAATCAAAGAAACAACAAAGAAAAGTCACCATGTTAGGTTCGCTATTTGAAAGTGAAGGTCAGATTATAAGAAAACTGCTACATTTTCTTTCATCAATTATATTAACTGTAGTCTTTAGTGTATGTCTGCTAGTCTACTGTAAGTATGCTTTATTGAACATAGAGTTTTTGAAGGCCTGTATTGTATTGTATTGTATTGTTACTACATATAGATATTATTATAAATCTAAATCCTTTTTTTCCCTTTGTAAATTTATATCTGTATCTATCTATCTATCTATCTATCTATCTATCTATCTATCTATCTATCTAATTCTAATTCTAGGCGGCATAGCACTAGCGTTGCTGTACAGATGTAACTTGTGGTTGCTGTGATGCTAAACACTGTGACACTGATGTGCCAAATGTGATAATGGTTACCCATGGTGGACAGTGTTTGGTGGAGCTTCCCGATTAAAACAAGCCTGGAAGCAGGAGAGGAGTCCACTTTTGAAACAGCTTGCCTCCAGAAACTCTATGAACAGTGCTCAGGTCTTTCATTCATA
The DNA here is from genome assembly GCF_000299155.1 of Elephantulus edwardii. Lineage (NCBI taxonomy): Eukaryota > Metazoa > Chordata > Mammalia > Macroscelidea > Macroscelididae > Elephantulus > Elephantulus edwardii. The sequence goes on from NW_006399874.1 coordinate 2,163,298, forward strand.
GGGTCGCTATACGACTCAATGGCACCTAACAACAACAACAACAACAACAAACATATAATTCTTAAATGAATTTGATGTAAAGTAAGAATTTAGAGCAAATAAAATTACCAAAAATTATCAAAATCAATTAAAATATTTTTAAAGAAAAGATTATAATGCTAAAGTTATAGCTTTAATAAACTTTACTAGGTTGTTGTTATTGTTGTTATGTGACATTGACTTGCCTATGACTTATAACAAACCTATGTACAGCTTGAAATTTAATATTTATCATATCCCAGAAGGGAGCTCAAGTGGCTTAGTAGTAAGACTCTGTACTGCAATCCCACTGTACTGCTGGAGAAAGATGGACAATCCCCTTGCAATTACTGCCTCTGAAAACCCACTGAACGGTCAGCTATGGGTCAGTTCTAACTTGATGGTACACAACAATAACAACAACAATAACAATATTCTAAAAGTATAAGAAATACTTCTTGTGTTCTTTTTTAATTAATTTTTAAAAGTTTATAGAGACTTAGGGTTTCCATTCATTCATTGTTGCACTTTTCTCCCAGCGCCAGCCCCCCACCCCCCACCACAATCCACTTTCCTCCTTGAAAAGTAAAAGAAAAACTCTTTCATTGTTATGCAATTCCTCCTTCCCAAGTCCACTCCATTGTGCAGCCTTCATTCTGGACTCCTGTCATGACAGTAATACCCAATCATATATCCCTTTTAAACAGTTCTCTCCCTCATCTGTTTCAATGCAGTATACATCATTTATCCCCTCCTTTTCTGCCTTCCCTCAGTCCCATTTTACAACAGTGACACTATGCAGTATTTGTCCTTTTGTGACTGAGATATTTCACTCAGCATAATGTCCTCCAGGGTCACCCATTTTGGATAATATTTCATGAGTTCCTTGTTTGTCAGTGCTGCATAATATTCCATTGTGTGAATATACCACAGCTTTTCTATCCGTTAATTTATTGATGGGCACTTGGGTTGTTTCCAGCTCTTTGCTATTGCCAACAAAGCCACAATAAACATGGGTGTACATATATCTGCTTGGGTGGTGGTTATGGTTTCTTTAGGGTAAATTCCAAGTAGTGGAATTGCTGGGTCAAATAGTATTTTTATTTGCAACTTTGTGAGAAAGTTCCATACAGCCTTCCATAGAGGTTACACTCCCACCAATAGTGAATAAGGGTTCCAGTTTCTCCACAACTTCGTCAGCATTTGATGTTTGCTGTTCTGTTAAATTTTGCTATTCTTACTGGAGTGAGATGATATCTCATATTGATGTGCATCTCTCTTAGAGCTAGATATTTTGAACATTTCTTCATGTGCCTGTTGGCCATCTGAATGTCTTCTTTGGTGAAGAGTCTATTCATATCCTGAGTCCATTTTGCTTTTGGGTTATTTACCTTTATCTTGTTGTGGTGCTCGACTATTTTATAAATTCTAGGTATAAGTCCCTTGTCTGATATGTTATTTACCAATTTTTTTCCCCAATCTGTGACTTCTCTATTTACCTTGTTGTAGAAGTTTTTGGATGTGCGTAGGGATTTGACTCTTAGAAGATCCCATTCATCTATTTTATCCTCTCCTGGTTGTAGATTTTCCAGGATTCTTGGAAGACTGTTTATGTTGTGAATTAGGACTTCTAGAGTTCTTCCAAGTTTTTCTTTAATGAAGTTTATAGTCCTTGGTTTTAGTCCTAGGTCCATAATCCACTTCAAACTGGTTTTTGTATATGGAGTGAGGTGTGGATCTTGCTTGAGTTTTCTGCAGAATTTTCCAATTTTGTGAGCAGCATTTATTAAAAAGGCTGTTGTTTCCAACTGATTTCATCTCCTTGTCAAAAATCAGTTGACCATAGGGAGATGGGCTGATTTCTGGATTCTCAATTCTATTCCACTGATCTATGTGTCTGTCATTGTACCAGTACCACTCTGTCTTGACCTTGAGTGTAGTAGGATTTGGAGTCAGGGAGTGAGATGCCTCCTACCTTGTTTCTCTATTTAAGGAGTGCTTTGCTTATTGGGAGTTTCTTTTAATCTCAAAATATGCTTTCCAAAATGATCTTCAGAAGAGAGTTAGTTCTAAGTACTTGATTAAAAATGCAGTCTAACACAGTAAGTTTCACTGTCAACTCAAAGCAGGTGTTTCAAATACACCAGGTGCTCCATAAGAGAAAGATGGGCTGTCTCTTGTTGTGCAATTTATAGCCTCTGAAACCCTATTGGAGGATCAGCTATGAGTGGATTCTGACTCGACAGTAATAATTAATTACCAAAGATTTACTATATTTTAAGTCTTGAAAGGAATTTAGAAAGGATGCTCAAAAACAGTATAAGCATTCAGACCTCTTGAAATAAGTACATAACTTCTTGGAGATGACGGCTCTGAAGAATAGTACTCCGTCAGCTTGAGGAACACTCGTCTTTTTGTCTAAATATATATTTTTTATAGTGCAAGTTTGTGCCAAGAGTAATGCCCTTGAGAAAAGCATAATGTAGTCCAAACTTACTTCTGAGTGATTACATCTTCTTAACATCATTGCTTGTATGTTGGCTAAAACTGTGATGTGTCTACCTAACATTTGTTATATGATTAGAATCCAAATGATGATCTTTCTGACTCCTGCTATAAAAAGCATTAGATAGACATTTATTTGTTTGGCATGTCTTATTCATGTTATTAATGTTAAATCTCTATTAAGTGACATATAGTAATCTTTCCTTAAATTTAAATCAAAATAGCATTTCTGAAATTATCAAGGAGAGATATTAATTAACAGTGAAATAGAGCATCAAGCTGGTTTGAAAACTCTGCTATCCGTACTCTTGAAGGAGTTGTATTAGTAACCCAAAGCTAGTGTTCAAATCTACTAGCTGATTCATAGGAAAAAGATGGGCAATTTCCTCCCACATGATTTTCAGCTTCTGAAAAATCACTGCAAGGGCAGTTATAAAGCCAGTGGTACTGACTATAGGACAACGGGCGAGTGGTGTCCCCAAGTCACGTCACAGCAGATAGCATCCACAGAGGCTTTATGTAACGTGAATTCGCCAAAACAGGCTTTGTGTCCACTGAATTCTCCAAAACATTAGAGAGTTTCCACTCTTTCACAGTTTCAGAAATAACAGTTTTATATGTGTTATGTAAGGTAAATCAGATTGATTTTATTTATATGTTAATTTTAAAAAGTAGATTAGATCACCTTAACGATTTGGGATGAAGTAAAATGAAAACAAAAGTGTTTTTTCGTTCATAGGATCACTAAGAGTCTCATTTGATTCCAATAGTACCTAAAACAACAGATCTCAATCCTGTCCTATCTTGTGCCACCTCTATTGCTGCAGTCACGTGGATTCTACTCATTGAAGTTCTTCCTGTCTTTCACTGACCCTCTCCCTTTCTAAGCATGATGTTGTTTTTGAAGAAATAACACCTCCTGACAGCATGTCCAAAGAAAGTGAAACAAAGCTTTTCCATCCTTGCCTTCACAGAGTACACTGGTCGCAATTTCTCTAAGACATAATCTGTTCTTTTGGCAGTCCATATGATGTTCAGCATTATTCTCCAACACCACAGCTCAAAGACGTAGATTCTTATTCTGTTATCATTATTCACTGTCCAGCTCTCAGATGCATGCTATTGTTGTTGTCTACCATAAAGTCAGAACCAACCCATAGCTGATCTTCCATGGCTTTTCAGAGGCAGCTAATGGCACAGAAGGAGATTTCTCATCCTTTTTCCATGGAGCAGATGGTGGATTCAAACCACATGCTTTCAGGTGACCTGAATCAAGTGCACCTTTGACATATGTTGTATTTACATAAAAACGATGTCTTTGTAGAATTTTATTTGTAAATAAATTATTTTAAAATAATTCTGAAATTAGATTGTTTTGGAGGTTTTTGCAAAACACATGCAACTTTGACAGATTTTTATTGAGGTGTTGTTTTGGAAAATTGTACTGAATATTTCATGGACTGCCAAAAGAACCAGTGTCTTGATAAAAGAACACCAGTGTGTTCCTTGGAGGCAAAGATAACAAAGATTCATCTCATCTGTTTTGAGTATACTGTTAGAAAAGCTATTCTTTGAATAGATATCATTCTTGGAAAGGTGGAGGGTCAACAAAAGAAAGAGAGACCATCAATGAGATGGATTTATGTAGTGACTACAGCAATGGGCTCAAGTATGTCAGAGATGATGAGGACGGCACATGATAAGACAGGTTTCAGATCTATTGTTCATAGGGTTCCAATGAGCTGTACTTGACTCAACAGCATCCAACGAGAATAATAAAATCATACCTAGTTGAGAAAATGAGATGAATGAAAGAAAGCTTATAAATATGTTATGAAGTAGGTTCTCAATAAGTATAGTGTCTTCAATTAAAAATAATTATCAGATTAAACATCAAAGCCAAGACTACATTAGATATTCAACACAAACATATCTGAGCCAAATGATGCCTCTCAATTTTTCTCATGATTAATTACATTAACTTATCTTGATAGATTATCAGACTATGTACTACTTGTGATTTTTCAAATTATTCTCTAACACTTAACTATTCCTCTGTTATTCTATGTGAACAGAAAATTTATTCTTTTGTTCATTGTTCTAATTTAAGTACTTGCCACAGTTCCCTGCGCCTGGTAAACTGTCAAAAGTATATTGAGTAAAGTAGTGAACTGAATGACAAATGGAAAATAGAAAATTATTTAAACAGAGAAATAGAAGATTAGATCATGAAAAGGCTAGCTCATTGTACATATGTGCAATCAAGTGTAATCTGTGTTACTGAAATATGATTAGGATCATGGTTTTTAATCATGAACACTATATTTCATCTTAGATATTATAAATTATATATTCATATTCATTATGTTTAGGTTAAATATATTCTCCAAAGTAGTTAAACTAAATACTAGGTTTTTGTGGTTTTTTTTGTTTAAATTGTTCTTTTTATCCAGTATTTCTCATGTTGTTTTTGTTGTTGTTGTTGTTATGTGCCATCGAGTTGTTTGCGTCTCATAGCAACCCTATATGTACAAGAGCCCTAAATGCCTTTCTATCCTGTGCCAAACTTGCCGTCTCAAACACATTCATTCACACCACTCCATTCACAAATTGATCCATATCATTGGGGGTCTTCCTCTCCCACGCCCTCCCTTCACTCTCCCAAACGTGATGTCCCTCTCCAAGGACCAGTCCCTCCTTGTAACATTCCCAAAGTATGTCAGACGAAGCTTCAGAATCCTTGACTCCAAGGAGCATTCTGGCTTCACCTTCTCCAGGACAAACCTGTTAGTTCTCCTAGCAGTCCATGGTATATTCAACACTCTTCTCCAGCACCACAGTTCAAAGGCATCAATTCTCTTTCTAGCATCTCTATTCACTGTCCAACTCTCTGATGCATAGCATGTAATTGCATCAAGAGTACCTTAGTCTTCAGCCTGACATTGTTGCTCTTCCGTACTCTTGAGATGTCCCTCACAGTTGACTTTCCCATAATTATGGATAAATTTCTAACCAATGTTTTTATGATTATTTTTCTTGGTTAATTATATTAATTTTTTAAAAAGGAATCTATTAACTGCAATATGTAAGTTGCTGGTTATGGCATATCATATAAAAATATAAGTAAGTTATGGAACTGGTCTCAATCTAGAAAAGCTTATGGAGTTATGATAATGAGGTAATGGAACATTACTCACATTCAGATACAAATTCTAAGCAGAATTATGACACAGCTAAACTGGTCAGTATCCGCAAATATGTTGATGACATTTGCTTTTATATCCTTGGAAACCCTTTGGAAGTTTGTCTACGAGTCAGTAATGATTTAAAAACAATGAGTTAGAGAGAGTTACATGTCAAGGAGGCTCTGTGGTATAATGTGTTACTTGGACCATGGCTAACTAAAAGGTAGCTAGTTCAAGTCCACTAGCTGCTCTGTGGGAATAGCATGGCCTGTCTCTTCCCTTAGAGATTTACTGTTTCGGAAAGGGAATGCAAAGTTCCTGTAAAAAGAGTGCAGCCAGGATGGGCAGTGGTGTCATATGACCTCCACTAATTCCACAAGAGTAATTGAAAAACCAACAGCACAAAGCTGAATCCCCTTAATTCACATAATCCATCATGCTCCTGAACTTTCTTCTACTGATTCTAAGACCAACCATCCCTCCCAGCGTAATTGCTGATCTACTACTAGGTCTGCCAACCCAATGCAGTGACACACAGCTAATAATATTCATGATTATGGGGGTTATTAGGGGAAAACAGGTTACAATTCAGGTTGGAAGCAGGATACAAGTCTTCAATCAGGTCAACAGCTGAGACATGCTATTAGGCCTCTGATCTTCATATTCACTGGGCCCAGCCTCACTACTCTGGATAAGTGTTACGAAACTCTTTTAGTATGACCAGTTATGTATCCCCACAGCTCTGGCTCTATGAGGAGGCAATTCCAGTTCAGCTGTATCTCAAGTTCATTTTCCATAGGAATCTCTAGCTGTAAAGGCTGTGCTTCACTTTCTGTTTCTTCTCTCGATGAAAGTGAGTTTTCCATTCTTTGCTTCTGAATCCACTGACTTTAATCCCTGGTGAATGGTAAAACTGAATAACCCTCTTCTTAGTAGTCTAAACACTGCATTTGTATGTTTGCAAGATTCTAAATGTGCTATTTACCTCATTCACATTATTAACATAGTCCTACCTCAGCTCTGAGGTGAAAAATCAAAGACAATAGCTAGCAAAGCCCTGTTAAATAATCTGCTACATAGCACAGTTGCCATGAGCCAGACTCATTCTATGGCGTTAGGTTTAGAGTTAGTTTCATGTAAAGTTTTGTAGAAACACTTTATGAGAATATTATTTGTAAAAACAGAAGGATAACTAGTAGGATGTGTATAAACTTCCAAAAAGGTAAGGGAAAAGGGAAAACGCTGAAAAGGGAGGAGAGATAGAAATCACTAGGATGGTGGAGTTTGGAGGGCAGATGGGTTTGAAGGAATAGAAAAGATTCAGTGAGGACTCCAGAAACAGGGAAATAATGGGCATAGACTATTATTAATTATATGGAACACAACATATATGAATACATGTACAAAATACAATGTAAATGAGAGATTATATAAAGCACAGTTTACATCAATGAAACACAATGTATATGAATTATTGCATGAAAATCAACTTAAGAAAAAGATTAAGGTGCACCTCACCTAAGCAAAAAACAAAACAAAACAAGAACTTTGTGCCATTTGAATATTAATTACATTGTTTTTGGAACAGGTGTGGCAGCTGACCGGATAGCAATTCAATCCAAAGGTCGCTACACGTCTAATCTATCTCCCCAAAATTTGATCTCTTGCTGTCCTAAGAACCGGCATGGATGCAACAGTGGAAGCATTGATAGGGCTTGGTGGTACCTGAGAAAACGTGGGTAAATAGCTGCCCAACATGTATTTCTAGGATTCTTATAAATACTGCTTATATATAGAATAATGATTAATTTTGTATGTGTTGTATTTAAATATGCATGATATCATATCTAGTGAAGTTATAAACTATTTTAAATAGTTATTTCAAGAATATACACAGTCTTATTTAAATTCGAGGAGCTCTGGTGGCATATTCCATGGGAATTGGCATTTCTTTTACCTAAAAGTTGTGCCTTTTTTACAGTACAAGTCCACCAGTAGTTCTTTGGTAGAAAGAGGAACAATCTCGTTCTGTTGTGATTTACTGCTTTGGAAATCAATGGAGGGTTGGCTATGAATAAGTCCTAGTTCTACAGTAATACACGAGTGAGTGAAATTCAGAGTAGCTAATTTAGTATTGAAGACTCAAAATTTCTCTTATTACTTTGAGTCAAATGGTTCTAGTGAGTCCCTTTGAGGGGAATAAAAGAATCAATGTTATTAATATCTCTGTTGAGTATTTCAACTAGGTAAATTTGTAATACCCGGTGAAATTTGATTACACAAAGAAAGATTGACAAAAATAATTTACGATTTCTTTTACTCATCAGTATAATTGTCTTCATTACAACTGATGAGAAAAGATAACTTGCATTTCAATACTCTCATGTAAGAGTACCATCTTACAGAATCAAAGCATCTTTTGAACCCAGTAACTAAGGTAGCAACAGCTTATCTGTGTCCTCTAATCTGCAGTTAACAATGTCACAAGTTTTTCTCAGGTAAAACCCACGTGGAATCTGTTCTTAATTTTTTTTCTTAAGAGTGTGAATGTTTTTAATGTTTTTACTTTCATCACACTCTTTGTTCAGATTCTCATACTCACTTTAACTTTTCTTGAAGCAGTCATCCTAGATTGGTCTTTGATTAGGTTAGTCCTGCATATTTGCATACCAGTTCCATGATTTTATATGCCTTTACTGTTTATGTAGTCCATATAATTATATTTGATTTGCAGTAAAATAATTTATTCTTTGGAAAGTGCAAATTTGCTATGTTCAGTTCCAAAATAAGAAATTAAAATTATTTTTGTAATAAATACATCTGATAAATTTTCTCAGTGCTAACTTTTTATATTTTATTAGAATTTGCCATTCCCTAAAAAGTCTTATGAACTTTTTTTATATACTACTTAAGTCTTATGAGAAGATATTTACAACTTATTAAGAACTAAAAGTATACTTCCTAAAACTTGCATAATTTATCAGAAAATCCCATTTGAATATAATCAAATTATCTTTTCAGTACTAAATTTGACTCTCCTACATTGTAATTATAGAGAGAGAATAAAATATGGCTTCCTCTACTATTTTTATCACAGACATTATTGATAGTCATTATTCTGTCTTCAAGAAAAACAATGCAGATAGTCCCCAGGTTAAGAACAAGAATTGTTCCAAACTGAGTCTTCAAGAATTTGTAGATGAATTTGAACAAGTGCATGTGGTTCTTATTTAGCTTTTCTTTACTACTAACTAGAAGGGGAGGTCTTGTGGCCAGTCCATTGGAAACTGTTCGGCAGATCTAAAGTCTTTGCCTCTCTGGTGGTTGGACTCACCAACAGCTCCAGGGAATAAAGATGGACAAGTCCTATTATGTGATTTTCAACCTAGGAAACCTAGCATCAGTTCTGAGTCAATGACAATGAGTATGAATTAGTGCTAGAAAAGACTCAAAGCTTCTTCAGTAATTGAAAGCTGCACATGCAACAGGTTAAAGCAACTGTGATAAAAACTTTGTTTGCATAGTACTTGATTAAATTGTTCCAAATGAGGGCATGTTTAAGTACCTTTTAAAGCCAGAAGGAGTTGACTGTAAATAAGACGTTCTTAACCCTGGATATGCCTGTACTACAGATAGAAATATTCATTGTAGTGATTTAAAGCCAGATATTTAAAATTATAAAAAAGAAATAATGGCTTATGGAAGAAGTATAATGTCATTTAATTTCTGTGATGGTGTCAGTTGAAATTTTGAAAATTATATAGTTAAGTAGTCAGACTATGAATGTTTAACTCAGTAAAAATTGAACATAGAGCATATTATGGCACTTTCCTAAATAAACCTTTGCTTTTTTGCTTACTCCCGATAGGCTGGTATCACATGCATGCTACCCACTTTTCAAGGACCAAAATGCCAGCATTAATGGCTGTGCCATGGCAAGTAGACCTGATGGTCGAGGAAAACGACATGCCACAAAGCCATGCCCCAACAACATTGAGAAGTCTAACAGGATCTACCAATGTTCTCCTCCATACAGAGTCTCTTCTAATGTAAGTTTAAATGGAGGGAAATGAATTACATCTGCCTTTCTCAAAAGCAGGTAGTCTCATTATTACGAAAATAAGTTTAAAATGATGTAGGGAGTTCTGGTCGCCTACTGGTAAGGAGTTGAGCTGCCAGTATAAGGTAGGTGGTATGAATTCTTCAGCTGCTCCATGGTAAAAAAGAGCAATCTCCTTCCATGGAATTTACAGCCTCGGAAAACCTGTGGAAGGGTCAATTATTAAGTAATTCCAATTTTATTGCACATAATAACAACAAAAATAATAAATGTTGCGTTTTCAAATATAATTAATATTCTTTTTTATGGTACATATATATTATTGATGTATACTACTAAATTTGAACTGATCCACAGTTGACTCACCGGTGGGTTTTTAGAGGTAGTAAATCACACAGGAGGAGTTTGCCCTTCCTATTTGAGCAGAACAGTTTGTGGATTTGAACCATGTACCTTTGAGTTAGCATCACAATTACTTAACAGCCAGCAGAGCTCCCTTATGGTGCACATATATACTTGACAATTCCAAAAAAATTGACAAACAACATGTAACACATACAAACGTACGATTGAACTTTACTCAGCTAAATCCTCATATATGCTAAATTATGGATGAAGGTTGAGAACATTAGACTGATGAAATTACTTCTGACAAACATAATTTAGTATGCATCTGATAGTTGCACAATCAATATGCATGACAGAAGAAAATCAATACATTTGAGCTCCGGTTTTGAAGTCGACTATTGTGTATTCCTTAGAGAGTCAATAAAACAGATATGTCTTGGAGAAAGTGCAGCCAGAGTGCTCCTTGGAGACAAAACTTCATCTCATATGCTTTGGGCACATTGTTAGGAGGGCTATTCCTTGGAAAACGTCATAAGGCTTGGGAAGGTGCAGGGTAAGAAGGTAGGAAGACCCTTAATGAGATAGCTTTACATACTGAGTGTAGCAATGGGCTCAAGTATGTCAGAAATGATAAGGATGGGACAAGATAGGACAAGGTTCAAGATAGTTATCATATTATTAATAGGGTTACTATGAGTCAGAGCTGACTCAGTAGCATCTAACAACATCAATTACATTTAGTGTTAAAAGGAGCTCTTGTAGACTTAGAGATATGCACTGCCAATCCAAGGGTAGGCGGTTTGAATCCACCAGCTGCTTCAAGAGAGAAACATGGACAATCTCCTCCAGTGTAATTACATCCTTGAAGAACCTGCTGGAGCTTAAGCCAAGAGTTAGTTCTGACCAGATGGCACATAACAACAACTGAGTGATAAAATTTATCATTTCATGTGTAAGTATTTCAAAACTGATCTAATATATAAATATAAGTACGCATGGCCTTTAATGGTAATTGTGCAACACCTAACACCTGCTACTTAAAGAATTTGTGACTTCTGGTTACAAGGATGATGCTTAATGAAATTTGCTTTCTAGGAAACTGAGATAATGAAAGAAATCATGCAAAATGGACCCGTTCAAGGTAAGCTTACATGAGATACAGTTGTATCTTAATATATGACATTTAATTTCAACACACTTCAAAATAAGAAAGAACATTTCCACTTCTGCATTATTCATAAATGTTTAACAGCTCTAACATCAGTGCAGTTATGGAAGATATAGCCGCTTATGAACTTCCTGAGTTGTCATTTTATTTTAAGATGCCAAACTTACAAATTGAACTAAAGAGAGTTCAACTCTTAAACATTTGTGACACATTTGATCAAAGTCAGCTAAGTCTTTTGAGAGTGATTGTAGATTAAACAGAAAAATATGAAATGTGAAGTGATTGATTTGCAATGGTGCTCATTTTATTCATTCAACCACTATTAAGAATTTAATATTGTGTTAAATATTTTCTCACCTTCAGATTAAATAATTTAGATAATTACTGGAATAAGGCTTAAAGGGAACTCTGGTGGCCTAGTGATAAGAAACTGCATTGGAACCCGAGGCAAGGGGTTCTAATCCACCAACTCCTCCATAAGGAGAAGGATGGAGAATCTGTGCAATTAACTGCCTCTGAAAACCCACTGCTATAGGTCAGCTATAGGTCCATTCTGATCTATGGTATTCGACAACAAGGATTAATAGTAGAAAAAAAAATTATAGACTTTCTCTTTGTTGTTGTTATTGTTATTGTTGTTATGTGCCATCCAGTCGCCTTCAACTCATAGTGACCCTATGTATAACAGCCCTAAACTCTATTCTGTGTCAATCGCACTGTCTTTGACACACCCATCTTGATTACTCCAGTCACTGAATCAATCCATCTCATTGAGGGTCTTTGTCTCATGTGCTGTCCCTCCACCCTGACAAGTATGACATTACTCTCCACGGACCTGTCCCTACTTACAACATGTCCAAAGTATGTCAGAAGATGCTTCAGAATCCTTGCCTACAAGGAGAGGCCTCATTTAACCCTCTCTCCAGGATGAACTTGTTTGTTTTCTTAGCAGTCCCTGTAGCTCATAATAAATTCAGTATGGATTTTGTGTTTTAGTAAAGATTTTATGTTTTGATGGATTTTGTAAATACAGTATGGTAAAAAATCAAGTAACATATAGGAAAAGAATACAGTCATTTACTGTGTGAGGACTTTGATTTTTAAAACATCTTTGATAAATAGTTCTTTACTTACGTATCAAAAATATCTTATACCAAATGCATGGATAAGAACAATAAATTTACAGCATATATTTCCAATATTAAACATTGTTTTGAAATATATGGAATAACTGTTGAATCTGAAATGCTTATTTTATCATGCAGGGAAATGTTAAGTGACTGACAATTAAGTTAAAACTAATTTAAATTTGAAAAGTTAATATTTGTCCAGTTTTTGTTTTATAAATGCAGCTCTAATTGGTATTGATTTAATATCTAGCTGGGAACCAGATTTTATAATTGTGGTGAGAGAACATTTATTGATCATTATTCACCATTTGGCATTTTCAGAGAAAACAAAGTACATACTAAACAAGTATTGAGTTTAATTTGAAAAAAATCCTGGAATGTCACTCAGAATCCAAAATATACAGAGAAACATTTTATTTTTAGCGTTTTTTTCTCAAAATTGTAGGATGTGTACATCCTGTAAGCTAAGATGGAGTCCTCTCTATGTACGTTATAAAATGAAGCTTACTAACAAGTTGTAAATATCACAGGAATTTGAACTCAGGATTCAGTTAAAGAATCTAATTTTGCCATTTTTCTACCAAAATGACTTTGGACAAGTTACTTAACCTCTTTGAATCATCAAGCCATTTTTTTTTACTGTTTATTTTAATTTCTTTACACTTAAGGATATTTAAAAAAATATATTGACTTGCACAAAAAAATTTATAAATATATTGTTTTCATTCATATACATTGTGCTCTTTGTTTAATCAGTCAAAATACATTCAGATCATAATTATTTAAGATTGAGAATATTTTTGGTTAATTTTATAGCCATATACTTAACTGTCTTTGAAAGGTTCATGATGAATACAAAATAGTGACAATTTCAAGGCAATGAAATCAATTATGCTAACTACGCAACATCCTTTTAACACATTTATGGAGAACCTGCTTTCTGTTAGCAAAGAGGTAGAGGCAGCAAGGCAGCAATTAAGGCAGGTGTGTAAGAATCCTTGTAATATGTTGCTGTTGCTGCATTTTTCCAAAAGTAAATTTGCACTAAGGTAGCTTATATAGGTGAGTGAGTCTATCAAGTCTGTTTTGATGTCAACAACTGCAGAGAGGAGCCACATTTTAAAGTTAATCTTAATGGCTTCTTACTTGTATTTTTTTATATAATATTTTAAAGCAATTTAGGAAAAAAAAAGATCTATTTCATTCCTGTTGCATAAAGAAGAGGTGAATCACACGGCTTTATAAAATAAATTCACTAGCAACACATGCATATTTTTATAAATGGATAAGATGTTGGTTGACTCATCTAATTTATTTTTGCCTGCACTAACATACATTTCATTTTTATGTCTCAATGTGTAAAATGAAATAGATCACTAAATAAATAACACTGTATCTATGTTTCTAAAATCTATAGAGTTAAATATAAGCATAAGAGATTGAAATAAAAAAAGAAATAGATAACATATCTATATCTATAAAATATATGTTATATAATGAACAGTTATGTGAATTGTTAAAATCCAACAAAGATGTATTTTACAACAGACAGAAAATTTTACTTCTTTCTGGGAGTATACATACAGCACAGCAAAGGCATGGAAAATTTAAAAAAATGAAATAAATAAGAAACTGTTAAGTTTTAAAAGTAAGATTGGCAATGTGTACTTTTATCAAAGTATACTAAACTAGTTCCAATGAAAATATCTTTAATTCATATCTTCTAGAAGTTTAAAACCTTCACCTTACTTTGCTCAAGTCCTTCAGCAAATCAACACACAACACAGAAAAAAATGTGTGTGGGAGAATGAAAAAGAATTCTGTAAAGTATAAGGTGTATTTTTGAAAGATTATGACATTGGCATCTCTCTAGAACTGGGAAGTTAAGATTTGTCGTAGTGTTCTTTGCCAAGGGTTTGTTTTGTATTCAACCTTACCCAGGGAATGATTGGTATTTACATCTAAGGACTAAGCAAAATTACTCTAATCTGGGTTTGCTAGGCTCAATTTTCACTTTAAAAAAAATAGAATTTTAAGATGCTCACAGAGACAAAGTTAATGGAGAAACAATAATCACCTGCAAAATAAGAGTTGATTTTGCTGTAAGGAGCTCAAATATTAGTAATACTGTAGCTGTTGATTAAGAATAGATGAAGTTTTAAAACTATAATATGTATTTAAGTAGTAATCTAAAAAGCTAAATGTTTGGGGTTTTAAAATTTTTTTTTGTAAGAGAACAATACAATTTACAACAAACTAAATTAAGGAGGAAAAAAAAATTAGGCTGCTTTGTGAAATCTGTTAGGTTCAATACCCAGTCATTTACCCTGTGATTTTTGTTGTGAGAATTTCTAAAAGTTTTAAGCATAATTTTACAGAATGAAACAAAAATATTCTACAACAATTGCTCATTTTTTCTGTTGGTTTCTAAATTTTAGCCATAATGCAAGTCCATGAGGATTTCTTCCATTATAAGACAGGAATATATAGGCATGTCGTCAGTACAGAGGAAGAATCAGGAAAATACAGGAAACTTCGGACACATGCAGTCAAACTAACTGGGTAAAGCAATTTTTTTTTCTTTAAACGGTTTTGGGAAGTGGAATTCAAAACAAAAATATGTAGTACATATAGTTACTACTAGTAATTCTTCCTTATTTTTTTATCACCCTTAGAATTTTTCATTTTGATTTCTGACTTGTTTTAGTTTATTGTCTGAATAGTTTTGAAATTCGTAGCCTGTGTTTAATATTTTTTAACATCCTATATTTTCACATTACCCCTGATTCCGCAACGCATTTTGTCTTTCTGTATTGTTTTGAATGTGTCATGTTTTCGACTTCCTTTTTTCCTTGCAATTTTTAAAATTAATTTTAATGAAAGTTTACAGAGACTTAGGATTTCCATTCATTTGTTGTTGTGCTTTTTTCCCTGCTCATCCCTCCCCACAATTCCCTCTTCTCTTTGAAAAGTAAAAGAAAAATTCTTTCACTGTTATACAATCTCTCCCCTGAAGTACACTCCACTATGCAGTCTTCCTTCTGAACTCCTGTCATGACAATAATACCTAATCATATATCCGTTTTAAATAGTTCTCTCCATCATCTGTTTCAATGCAGTATACATCATTCATCCCCTCCTTCTCAGTCTTCCCTCAACCCTGATGTCAGTCCTATTTTACAACAGTTGCCCTATTCAATATTTGTCCTTTGGTGATTGAGATATTTCACTCAGCATAATGTCCTCCAGGTTCACCAATTTTTTGTATAATATGTCATGAGTTCCTTCTTTTTCAATGCAGCTTAGTATTACATTGTGTGAATATACCAGAGCTTCTGTATCCATTGATTTATTGATGGGCACATAGATTGTTTCCAACTCTTTGCTATTGTGAACAAAACTGCAATAAACATGGATGCTACATATATCTGCTTGGGTGGTGGTTATGGTTTCTTTGCGTTTATTTCAAGTAGTGGAATTTCTGGGTCAAATGGTATTTCTATTTGCAACTTTTTGAGAAAGTGCCATACAGCCTTCCATAGCGGTTGTACCATTTTTACACTCCCACCAACAGTGAATAAGGAGGCCAGTTTCTCCACAACCTCGCCAGCATTTGATGCTTGCTGTTCTGTTAAATTTTGCTATTCTTACTGGAGTGAGATGATATCTCATAGTTGTTTTGATTTGCATCTCTCTCAAAGCTAGGGATTTTGAACATTTCTTCATGTGCCTGTTGGCCATCTGAATGTTTTCTTTGGTGAAGTGTTTGTTCATATCCTATGTCCATTTTGTAATTGAATTATTTACCTTTATCTTGTTTTGGTCCTCGAATATTTTGTAAATTCTAGATACAAGTCCCTTGACTGACAAATCATTACCAAATATTTTTTTCCTCAATCAGTGGCTTCCCTTGCATTTTTTCTACTCTCTTTTATGCCTTGCAATTTTCTGTTGATACTGTGACATTTGAATGTTGTGATAACTCTGGAATCCCAAATCCTTTCCTTTACCAGTGTATATATGTACACACACACACACACACACACACAAATACACACACACACGTAATTTTCTTAGCAACATTCCTAAAGTATGGGAGATAAAACATAGTTACCTTTTTGTCCATTTGGTTGTTTATTTGCATTGTTGTTATTGTTATATGCTGTAGAGTCAGAAACAACTCAGAACTGACCTGCCAGCTAGTTTTCAGAGGCAATAATTGCACTGAAGGAAATTGCCAATGTTTCTTCTGCAGACTAGTAGATAATGTTTTTTCGTTTGTCTTTTTTTTTTTTTTATTTTCTACTGGCTTATTTACAAAATTTGAATACATTGTTTTCAAGGACAAATTCTTTCCCTTTTCCTCATCACCCATCAAATTCTACAACCCGTGATTATTACCCTCCCCTCTGCCTGAATATCCTCATCCTTCTGCTTATAAACTCTCCTACCACTCTTGGATCCTTATACTCTTTCTACAATAATGGTTTTATACAGTATTTATCCTTGTAGGACTGAGTTAGTTGACTCAACATAATGCCTTCTAGGTCCTCTCAAGTTAGGTAATAATTTACAAAATCATTGCTCCTGCGTGCTACATAGTATTCCACTGTGTGAATGTGCCATGATTTCTCAATCCATTCATTTGTGGTTGTACTTTTGGGCTGTTTCCATGTTCTTGTGTTAGTGAATAATGCTGTTATGAACATTGGTATACAAATCTCAGTTTGTGCCTCAGTTCTCATATTCTCAGGGTATATTCCAAGTAGTGGAATAACTGGGTGATATGGAATTTCTATGTTCCATGTTCTATGTTCTATGTTCGAGCAAGCACCAAACTGCCTTACAGAATGGTTATACCATTTTACAATCCCATCAAACAATTTATAAGAGTTCCTTGTCATTAAGAAGAAATATGACTGCTTTCTCCAAGACATATCTGCTTGTTTTTTTTTGGCAAGCTATGGAATATTCAGTACTCTTCTCCAACATTACAGATCAGAGACATAATTTCATCTTATGTTATCCTTATTCATTGTCCAGCATTCTGATGAATAGCAACTGATTTAAAGACCATGGCCTGAATTAGGTGCATCTTAGTCTTCAAAGTGACATCATTACTCTTCAGTAATTTGAAGAGGTTCCTAACTGCAGACTTTCCCAGTGCAATACTGGGAATAGTCTTTTGATCTCTTGACTACTGGTACCAATGGTGTTGTTTATAGATCCAAATAAGATTAACTCATTAACAGTTTTAGTTTTTCTACATCTATCTGTTACCTACCAGTCTAGTTATTAGTTGTTTTTGAATTTTTTTTTTCTTGACATTGAGATGTATTCCATATTGGAGGTAGTTTTCTTTGATCTTTTGCAGGAAGTACTTAAAGTTCATTTTACTTTCAGTAACCCAAGCTTGTGTCATCAGCATAACATAGGTTATTGATAAGTCTTTTTCCAATCCTAATGCCACATTCCTCTTCATAAAGCCCAGCTTCTTAAAGGATTTGTTCAAAACAGATGAAGCAGGTATGGAGAAAGGATGCCATTCTGATGAACACCTTTATTCATTTTCAAACATGTAATTTCCCCTTGTTTTGTTCTCACAACAGAATCTTGGTCTAGGTCTAGGTTTCACATGAACACAATGAAGTGTTCTGGAATTCCTAGTCTCCTCAATGATGGCCATAATTTGTTATGGTCCATATAAAAAAAATGCCTTGTTGAGTCAATAAAGCACAAATAGACATTCTCCTAATATTCTTTTGCTTTCAGCTAGGATTCCTCTGACATCAGCAATGATATCCCTGGTTCCTCTGCCTCTTTTAAATCCAGTTTGAACTTGTGACAGTTCTCTGTCTAGTAATTTCTCTGTTCTAGTAATTTCTGAGTGATCTTCAGCAGTATTTTATTTTCATGTGATATTGGTAAAATTGTTTGAGCTGTGGTGCTGGAGAAGAGTGTTGAGTATACCATGGACTGCTAGGAGAACAAACAGGTTTGTCCTAGAGAAGGTGAAGCCATAATGCTCCTTGAAGTCAAGAATTCTGAAGCTTCGTCTGACATACTTTGGGCATGTTGCAAGGAGGAACTGGTCCTTGGAGAGGGACATAATGTTTGGCAGAGTGGAGGGGCAGCAAAGGAGAGGAAGACCTTCAATGAGATGGATCAATTCTGTGACTGGAGAGGTGGGAATGAATGTGTTTGAGATGGCTAGGTTGGCACAGGATAGAATGGCATTTAGAGCTCTTGTACATAGGGTCGCTATGAGTCGCAAGCGACTCGATGGCACATAACAACAACAACAATTTCCACATTATCTTTAATCACCCTTCTTGGGAAAGGGAACAAATATGGGTCTCTTCTAGTCCAGTCTGTTAGGCAGCTGTCTTACAAACTTCCTAGTATAGGGGGGTGAGTGTGAGCAGGACGTTATATTACTTGAAACATAGCAATTGGTATGCCATCAATTCTTGGTGCCTTATTTTCTTGCCAATGCCTTTAGTGCAGTTTGAAATGTTTGCTTCATTGCCATTGGCCCTTAATCATATGGTACTTTCTGAAACATTTAAGTGTCAGTCAATGATACTGTGATTCCATGTATTCTCTCTGTCATCTTTTGATATTTCCTGGACCATTAAAGATTTTACCCCTAACATCTCTCAATATTGTACCTTGAGGTTTGAATTTGTATTTTCTGTTCTTTCAGCTTAAGAAATACTAAACAAATTCCTCCCTTTGAATTCTCCAATTCCTGGTTTCTGTAAATTCTGTTGAATATTTTACATTATCTTCTTGCTACCTCTGTCTTTGCTTTGTATACAACAGGCCTTAATTACCAGGTTTAAAATTTTTAACTTTTACCATAAATTTTCACAGCACAGTTCTTTCTCAGATCTCAATCTTTAAAAGACTATTGCTTTACTAAGTTGAAGAAATTTCCCTCTAATACTATTTTGTTGAGTGTCTTAATCAAGAAAGAGTGTTGAATTTTGTCAAAGGCCTTTTCTGCACCAATTGATAGGATCCTGTGATTCTTGTTTTTTGCTTTGTTAATGTGATGAATTACATTGATTATTTTTCTTATGTTGAACCATCCTTGCATATGTGTTATGAATCCCACTTGGTCATGGTGAATTATTTTTTTGATGTATCATTGGATTCTATTGGCCAGGATTTAATTCAGGATTTTTTCATTTATGTTCATGAGAGCTATTGGCCTACAGTTTTCCATTTTGGTGATGCATTTATTTGGCTTTGATATCAAGGATATGTTTGCTTCATAAAATGAGTCTAGGAAAAAGTGAATTGGAGGGAGGGAATGGGCAAGGAAAAAGGTGCAACAATGAATGACTGGAAACCCTAAGTCTGTAAACTTCCATTAAAAGGGGTGGGGAAGAAGACTATTATTGTTTGTGATCATTAAGTCATTAAGTTAAATTGCTCTCATTTCATTCAAGGACCTTACAGGCTATTCATTGAAGCCTTGATTCCTCAGTGGTTTAAGATCTATCTGTTAAGCAAAGAGTTGGTGTTTTAAATCCACCAGCAGCTTATTAGGAAAAGAAGGTGGAAGCCTACTTACTTAAAAAGTAATGAACCACTTCCATTATCCTTTAGAGGGTCAACTCTATCAAGTTTCTGAGAAGATTGTCATATCTTTCTTTTGCTGAGTGACTAGTGGATCCAAACTGCTTTTTCATTATATGATCTTTTCATTATATGACTAATAATGACCTTCTGAATAATGGCACTGAATTTCTCCTTTCCCTGAGCCAACCTCACCAACTCTGACACACTTGTCTCCATTTCCACCATGGCTGAGTTAATCCATCTCATCCAGGGTTTTCTTTAACTTCACTGACCCTCCCCCCTTCCAAGTGTGATGTCCTTATTCAAGGACTGGCCCCTTCTAACAGCATGTCCAAAGTACGGGGCAATTCTATTTTGTCCTGTTGGTTCACTGTGAGTCAGAATAGATTCTGTATTGTTGGCTTTGGGGCTGGGTTTTTTTTTTTGTTTTTTTGTTTTGTTTTGTTTTGCAAGCTTAGCAAATATATTCTTTCCACACCAGCCTAAAGAATGAAAGGCTGACTATACTTTAAGGGTCTTACCTTTCTTCAGATTTTTTTACTAAGGAGATTTGCTCTTAACCTAAAACCAGAGGAATCAAATGTACCAGCTGCTCTGAGAGAGAAATTGGGAAATCTCTTCAGTGTCATTTATAGTCTCTGAAAACCCTTTAGAAGGTCAGCTATGAGTATTTGGACCATATCACCCACATAGATAATGGAGAGTCAGACTCACAATTTGCCAACAGATGATAAATTCATTCCCCACATTCTTGAGCCAAATGAGAGGGCAGTTCTCCACATCCTTTACAAGCTAGTTACTAGGAAGAGGAATAAAATATACAAAAATCTTTCTTGCCACCTTATTCTTTGGTTAGCTTTCTGTCAGATGTTATATCTCCTTGGCTGATTTTCAGAGTTGTGATTTTATTAGTTCCACCATGTTATTAATCATTGCTTTCTGCTGTGCCTGCCTGCATAGCAGGAGTGACTCAGACTCACCTCCACCCAGCTGCCTTCCTGCTGGACAGACCCTGTGCCCACGTCTAGAATCATGTCCTCCCTCGTCCTCACCTGTATCTCATTTATGATGCAGGGTTGCAAAAGTCTGGATTTGAGATCTTTGAAACCGTTTTTCACCACCCCATAAAACTCAAATTCATTGTCATCAAGTTGAAATGGACTCACAGCTGAAACTTCAACAGGTGTTCAGAAACTGTAAATCACATGGGGAGAGATTGTCCACCTGTCACCATAGACCTGATGATAGATTTGAACCCACAGATAGGCGTCACCTTGGGGTTAGCAGTGCAGCTCCCTACCGTACCAGACTACCCTTCTAGAGCTAAAAAGGAGAGCTACTTTCCCTTAAAAAACCCACACACAGGTACCTAATGGTACTGTGGATTTATATGCAGTTGGACATTATCCAAATGGATTTTAAGCAATGCATTCTTGTATTTCAATATTCTAATTACAAGGTAATAGTATTTCATTGATTATAAAATGAAAAGCCATTGTCATTACTGTCAAGACAATTCTGATTCATGGTGATCCTATAGGCCAGACTGGAAGTACCTGATACATTTTTCAAGACTCTTTCTCCCAAAGAACTGCCAACAGAAGTTTATTTCCCAATAAGCAAAACAAACACAGTTTTACTTACATGTGCTTACAGATCTGTAGAGAACAATTTCACATGAATGATGTGGTCTGAGTCAATGAAACTGGCTCAGGACAGGACAGTGAAACCACTGACCCCACAAATTGACAAGTAAGCTCTCTCTAGTAAGCCTGTGGGTATCTTGCATAATGGGTGTGTCGTTCCTGTTGCTCAGTGCTGTCTAGTCAAGTATGACTCATAGTGACCCTATGAACAACAGATCTGAACCCTGTCCTAGCCTGTGCCATCCTTATTATCTCTAAGACAAGACTTGGATTCTGTAGAAAGGTTCTCTAGGGTTGAGAGAAACAGATGCCAGCCATGCCTAGGAGCTGAATCTTCAGTGTGATAAGAAAATATGAAATTGTTCACCATACATTAGTAAGTAAGCATAACTAACCCTGTGTTTACTTTGCTTAATGAGTAGCCTCACCCTAGTTGCTGGCTGGCTTAAATTGTTCAGCTTTAAATTAGTAGCCAAGCACTCGGTCATGGCCCTACCAGGGATCCCTTCCAGAGACTATACTACAAAATTTATTTCATAATTGGTCTTGATTTC
>NW_006399874.1:2185674-2188926 GCF_000299155.1 Elephantulus edwardii
TCACACATATATAAAACCTAGGGAACAAATAGGTCTGTATTGGAGAGGGTGAAACTAAGTTTGTCATAGAAGCAAGGATTTTGAAGCTCTGTCTCACATTCTTTAGGCATGTGGCTAGGAGGAACTTGTCCTTCGAAATGGACATCATACTTGTAAGAGTGGAAGGACAGTGCAGGACAGGAAGACCCTGGATGAGATGCCTTGACACAGTAACTTGACATGATAATGGGAGACTGGCTCAGGATAGGGCAGGGTTCAGAACTATTGTGAATTGCAGGCATCTTGGTATATAACAACAACTATATATATATATGGAGAGAGAGAAAGAGAAAGAGAGATACAGTATTTCTCTCCATTATAAGGAACCCTAGTGCTGCATGGTGCAATAAAGGCTGGACTGCTAACCAAAAGTTTACGTCTTCAAATCCACTATCTACTCCATGAGGGAATGATGTGGAAGTTTGCCTTCATAAAGATTATAGCCATGGAAAAATCTATGGGGCAGTTATTTCTATTCTGTCTTGTAAGGTCATGGTACATTGGAAATGTCTTAATGACAAGGGGTTTGATTTTTGGTTTCTTACTGGATATACACCAATTAAGTCTTGTTGATTTAATTCTGACTCATAGTGACTTCATGTGCGTCAGAGTAACCTGTACTATGCAAGTTTTCAATAGCTTATTTTTTTTTTGAAAGTAGATTCTAGGTAGTCTCAAACCTCCAACCTTCTAATTGACACCAAGCACTCTGATACAACACTCTAATTATTACCTAACTGTTCAGTAAATAAATGCTGCTTTCCGCCCCCCCCCTTAGTATTGCTCATCTATAATGGCATGGTGACTTGTTGAAAAACAAAGTGGGAAGAAGGTGGAAGATAAAATTCAGGCACTTTGATCAAATATATGTTTTCCTGTTCAGTAAATAAATGGTTTTTGTTTTGTTTTTTTTGGTTTTTGTTTTTTTTTTTTTTTGTAACCTTAGTATTGCTCATCTATAATGGGATGGCAACTTGTTGAAAAACAAAGTGGGAAGAAGGTGGAGGATAAAGTTCAGACACTTTGATCAAATTTTTAACTTAACAAGTCCATTCTTTTTTATCGCTTCCTGTGAAAAAAGATGTCTGCCCTTATCTTACAGCTCTCTGCTGCTTTGTGCCTTTGTAGTTTTGCTGGAGCTTCAGCAATACAACTGACTTTCAATTCTTTTTTTTTTTTCAGCTGACCTCCCCTGGCTTGTCAGGAATAGGACTACAGCAGTCCTATTCCCCACAATCCACATACCTTGCTTGTGGACCTAATTAGAAAGTTCTGGAGGAATATTTCTGGACTGTTCTACATACTGTTAGAGACAATAGTTTTGATCAGGAGGTGGGGGAATTGGTGTTCCCTGGGTGGAACAAATGAGAAAAATGATAAAGCAGCTGACTGAAAGATTAGACATTTTAATCTACCCAGAGGTACATTGGAAGAAAACCTAATTTCTTAAAAATCAATCAATGAAAAAAAGTGTTTGGTAATGACATGTCAGATAAGGGACTTATATCTAGAATCTATAAAACACTTGAGCACCACAACAAGATAAAGGTAAATGATCCAATTGAAAAATGGGCACAGGACGTGAATAGACACTTCACCAAAGAAGACATTCAGATGGCCAACAAGCACATGAAGAAATGTTCAAAATCTCTAGCTCTAAGAGAGATGAAAATCAAAACAACTATGAGATATCATCTCACCCTAGTCAGAATAGCATTCACTGTTGGTGGGAGTGTAAAATGGTGCAACTACTGTGGAAGGCGGTATGGCGCTTTCTCAAAAAGTTGCAAATACAGATACCATTTGACCCAGCAATTCCACTACTGGGAATATACCCCAAAGAGACTATAACTGCTATCCAAGCAGATATATGCACACACATGTTTACCGCAGCTCTGTTCACAATAGCAAGGAGTTGGAAACAACCCAGGTGCCTATCAACAAACAAATGGATAGAGAAGCTGTGGTATATTCGCACAATGGAATACTATGTTGCATTGAATAACAAGGAACGCATTCAATATTATTATTCATAATGGGTGAGCCTGGAGGCCATTATGCTGAGTGAAGTATCTCAGTCACAAAAGGACAAATATTGCATGGTGCCACTGCTGTAAAATGGGACTGCTATCAAGGGGTAAGACTGAGAAAACCTGGATAAATTGTGTATACTGCACTGAAACAGATGAAGGACTGAATAATTTAAAAGCAATGTATGATAGGGTATTATGGTTATCACAAGAGTCCACAATTAAGGTTGCAGAGTGGAATGTACTTGGGGCGGTGGGAGGGGTGCAGGGGGGTTGTGTACCAGGGAGGGAGTCTTTCTTTTACTTTTGAAAGAGAGGAGCAAACTGGGGGGTAGGGGGCGAGGGCTGGGCGAGGAGAGAAGTGCAACAATGAATGAATGGAAATCCAAATTCTCTGTAAATGTTCATTAAAATTATTTTTAAAAAAATCAATCAATGAGTCCCCAACGGAGGATAGTTCTACTCTGACACAAGTGGGCATGTCATAAGTTGATTCTATTGGATGGCAACTGGAAACAGAGAGTTGAATTGCGTGGTTGTTGTGGGGAGTGAAGCTACTGGGTTGTAGGCTCTCCATGTCAATACTTTTAGATCAAACTTATTCTTTCAGTTATCCAAAGCTGTGATTTGGGGTAATGCCTGTTTGATTCATTGACTGTAAAAACAACACATTGAAATTTCAAAACTCTCTTTGTTTTACTTTGATGATTTTTTCTTTCTCTGTCCTTAATTGTTTAATGACTCTTTAGGGAATCTAATGGCAAAAAATTGGCCTTACATTGTCCCTTTAACTAGAAATTAACTTCTAGTTTAATTCCTTGCTTTCCCTTGAATTTGAAATTTCCATTCCTTCTAAATCTCTCCTAGCATATTAGTTTTAGGGGATTTTTTTTATTTCTTTTGGTGACATCTTTGACCAGAAAAAATTTATTCACCAGACTCTGAGTGATTGATTAAAGTAATTTTTCCTGTTGTTGTTAAGTGGCTTCTAGTCATAGGCAACTCATAGTGACCTTATGAACAAAAGACCTGGACACTTGTATAACTACTATTCAGAAAAATAAAAAACCAAAACTAAACATATTAATATTTTTGTGAAAACTCTTTTGACTTACTAAAAAAACAACAACATGCTTTTAAAAGTAATATTCTTTTAGTATATTAAATGTTGTACATACATACG
>NW_006399874.1:2189546-2195033 GCF_000299155.1 Elephantulus edwardii
ACTCGACGGCGCATAACAACAACAGATTAAATATTTAAATGTTCTGCTGCTAACTGAAATATTGGCAGTTCAGACTCACCGTAGTGACTTTTTGAGAGAAAAAAAATAGTGCTTATGCTCACATAAAGACTATTGCTATGAATACCCTACAGGGAAGTTGCACTCTGTCATACTGGTCATTATGAGTGGAAATCAATTCAACTATTCAAACAACAAGAAACTCTTCAGCAATGATGGTCATGTCTTAATGAACCCCAGTGGCACAGTTCTCTAAGCGTTGGAATGCTAGCCCAGAGACTGGCAGTTCACGCCCACTAGTTACTCTGCTGAAGAAAGCTATGGCAATCTGATCCCATAAAGATTTAGGCTTAGAGATACTGCCAAACTGACAGCATGGCCGTTAGTGAAGTTAGATTTTGTTTTCTTCACCCTGCTCTTACATTGATTTATTTTAGACTTCAACAAAGTGATAATATGTTTACATATAATAACGTTATTACTGTCTATGAAGTCCTTATACCTGGTGTATCAATTTCAGCAGAGTGGCATTTTTATAAGCACCTCAAAATCTAGGCTTTATAGATTTACCTCACACAAATAGCATTTAATACAGCTGAGTCTGTTAAGAGAAAAACTACATTGGGAAATTTACTGTTCTTTTTTGAAGAAATATTTTAGGTCACCTGGGCTTTGTTTGGTGCCTTGGGGCACTAGATTTTAATCCATTTCTCCATCAGTTAGTCCAGATTTGATAATTACCACATTCAGGAAATTAATGCATCAGTAAATTGGAGAGTAATCAAATAGCCCAAGAAAGTTAATGTTCCTTATCAGAGAGTTTAATATACTCCTACAGAGTAGCTTACAAATTTTTTCAACAAATTCTGTTTGCTGCCCTTTCAGTGAAAGATAAAGCTATTTGATTTAACTTCTTCGAATAAATGAACTTGAACTTCTTTCAAATGTCCTGCATTGGGGAATACCTAATCCTAGACTCTAAATCATTTAAAGAGTACAGAAAATATACATAGAACTGATTCTCATCTAGGACAATAAAGGTTATATATTTCCACATGCATAAAGCAAAGAATTATGGAAAGTAATTAAGAACTTCTAATGCCTTTATTTGGTCCTAAAAATTTCATTTTGCTCCTCTTTTACCTCTTTTCCTAACCTCAGTCAACCTCCACTAAGGATATTCTATTTCTAAAAACATTTTATTGAAGGAAAAATGCCATGTCTCTTTTTATGTATGTAAGTATGAAAAGTGGACCCAGGTATTCCTGGTATTTTGCTCGAGCCTAGTCAATGGAAGTAAAATCAAAGCATTCCCTTCCATCTGGATACTGATAGTTGCTGAACAAAAATGTATGGTAAATGTAAAATTATGATAAATGTTGTCAAAGGAAGTAGACATTGATAAACTTTCATGTAATAGACTTGGTATAGTTTTAGGGGATTTCAGAAATATCTCTGAGGAGATAAATCAGAATTGAGATTTAGAAGCTATAAAGAATGTGATTAGGTAGAGAGGAACAGTGTCATTACTAGAGGTCTGGGGTCCAGACAGCATCCCCTAGTGCTATCAGAGTGTGTGACATCAAAATGATAAAGTTTAGCGGTGGCTTCAGCAAGAGATGATCATGACTGCCAATGGAATGGGAGTTAATATCATCTACCAGCCAGTATGATAACTCAGCACCACCACTGTCCTCGTAGAGGTCATAGTGTAGGCAAGTGAATTACGGCACCACCACAGGTTAGGAAGAAAGGTCTCTAGGTCTCTATTTTGTTCCATGGAAAAGTGAAAGGACAATGGGGAATCATAATGAAGGAAAAGGTTGTTGTATTGTTCTGGGCTCTGCAAAAGGGTAGAAGATTTGCTAGCAAGCCCTTACTAACCCAGTGGTATGATGAGTACCAGTACCACACTGGTGGTATCAACTCTATTGATGCCACTAAAGCAGGGAACATTTTAAGTGAGGGGTATAACTTATACAAATAAATTAGTAAGCTATGAAACATTTGTATATTCTCAAAGAAGATTGTATTTGATATACAGAAGACAAGGACTTCTGAAAAGGCCGTGTTTTACAAATGTTTGTCAAGGATAATAAGGTTTTTAAGAACATAGAAAGTCATTAAACATTTTTAATTAGAAAAGCTGCAAGAAAACAAAAATAAAAGTTGGAAAGCTCCCATTTGTATGTTGTAATAATAGCTGTTTATGAAGGCTGAACTATAAAGATAATAATTGGAGTCGTGTTAATAAACGACATTAGTGTGGATTGGAAAGATACTAGAAATTATGGTACATTCACACAAATAGAATACTATGTAGCACGCAGGTGCAATAACTTTGTAAATTATTGCCTACCTTAGAAGGGACTGGAGAGTATTATGCTGAGTGAACTAACTCAGTCACATAAGGATAAATATCATATAAAACCGTTCTTGTACAATGAGTATAAGGATCCGTGAGGGGTGGGAGAGGCTGGAAGCAGAGGGATGTGGATGTGCAGGGGGATTAATCATTGGGTTGTACAATTTAATGGGTGGGGGGTGAGGGAAATTGAAAGAATTTATTCAAATTTGTATTTGAATTTTGTAAATAAACTAGTAGAAAAATAAAAAAAAAAAGATTTAATGTATTGGGTGGGTGGTGATGCCAAATAACAGATGGCAGACATGTTCACTTTTAGATGTGGAATGTCTTTAGACATGTTAACTTTTAGATTTTTAAGTGTCTTTGGGATGGAAAAATGCAGATTGTTAGAGCAGGCAGGTGAATACACTGATGTCAGCATCAGAGGAAAGACCACTGTTGAAATGGACAGAACTTACCATGAAGAAAGAAAAGAGGTTGATTAGACTACAAAATCAATGTACAAACACTGCTTTGAAGTTGATTCCAACCTATAGTGTCCCTTTATTAAATTCTGAGGCCTGTAAATCTTTGAGACTGCCATCTTTCTCGCATAGAACTTCTGGTAGATTCTAACAGCTGGAATAGTAACCTGCCAGTTAACACACTCTGCCATTGGGCTCTGTGTCTGTGAATAAGTCATAGTGGAATTAATGGACACCTGATAAAGCCGTAAGGTTAAGGAAAAATTAAAAAAAAAAAAAAAGAAAAGAGAGAGAGAAAGTGGAAAGTGATACTATAACATTTCTGAGAAAAATGTAAGGATTGAGATCTAAAGACCACATACTGAAATTAATATCAAAGAGGAGAAGGAGCAACTTCTGTATTGCACCAGAGGAGAAGATAGGGGTAAATGAGGTTAGATAAAAATATGTTAGCATGGTGGGTAATGGTAAATTGAGGAAAATTTTATCAGATTGCCTTTTTTTATCCCTAGAAAGTAGAAAGTAAGATTACTAATAGAAGGAATGTGTTTTAGAAAGTTGTATTGCCAGAAATTTGTAGAGACGAGAAATGGGTTGCGATGGTGATTGTGTAGTGTAGTGAAGGGAGCAGAGGAGACTAAGGAATTGCTGGACAGCAGCATTGGCACCAATCTGCCCTCTTGTGTGCACTTTCCGCAGTGTGGCCAGCTTCTTGGGTGTACAGAAAGAGAAGTGGGTAATTGAGTTCATCCAGACCTTATTGTTTTCCAGATGGAGTCAATGGGAAGATGGAAAACAAGGAGTTTAGGATAGGAGTATTGACATGAGCATTTCTGAAATGACAGAAAGCTTAGCATGACTGATGAAAAGAAAAGATCTATGCATTTGGAGAACAGAAAAGTCAGTGGAGTAGAGGCTGTGATAATTCTAATATCACTAATTTGATGATTCTGTAATTTTATTTTCTCACGGGTTAAATTTTCTATCCTTGTTTACGAGAAAACAACAACAAAAAAATGGCTGCTATGACATGTAATATTTACTGTCTAAGCATATAGCATGATAGAACTCAAAGGTATAATATTATATAATAGATAATTATGTTGTAATGTTATCTACTTTGCAGACATAAACATACACACACATATGTATATTTAAATATTCTAATTATTGTTACATTTAGCAGCATGCACTTAGGAAAGTATAAAAATAATTATTGAGTTAAATTTCAAATGTGCTTTCTCCACCTTTCCAAATATATCACTAACAGCAAGCATCCTAGGAACATAAACTGTTATTAAGTGCCATTACAAATTGTCTCATTCCTTTAGTGTTAACAGGATTTTCAAAGGCCTGTTACTTAGGAAGTAGATGGACCATCCTGCTCCCTACTCTGGTTTAATCAGGGAACTCCACCAAAACCTGCCCACCAAGGGTAATGCTTATTTACATTTGATACACTAGTGGCACAACTTTCAGTATCACAGCAACTCCAAGTTATCTCAGACTAGCAAACTGACCGACAAGTGTTGTACCACTTAGAACAATGCAAACCTCAAATTATTGATGAGTAATGATGTCAGTTTGAGGACTAAGGTGTGTCTGAGTCAGGCCATAGTCTTTCTGATCACTTGGTGGGCATCTGAGAGTTGGACGATAAGTAAGGATGACAGAAAAAATAATTGACGCCTTTGATCTGTGATGTCAGAGAAGAGCACTGAATATCCCATGGATGGCTAAGAGAGCAAATAGATATGTCTTGGAGAGGGTGCAGCTTGAGTACTTTTTGGAGGCAAGAATGATGAGGCTCCTCCTCATATACTTTAGGCATGTTTTAGGAGGGGCTATTCCTTGGTGAGGAACATGATACTGGGAAGTGTGGAGGGTCAGAAAAGGAAGACCCTCAACCAGGTGGATTGACATGGTGACTGTCTCAATGGGCTCTTCTGGGTTGAGAAGTGTGAGGATGGTGCAGGATAGAACAAGGTTCAGATCTTTTATTCACGGAGTCACTGTGAGGCATACTCAACTTAATGGCACTTAATAACAACCAAGAATAACAAAAAAATTATCTTATTTCATTTTATGGAGACCATAATATGTTTATATCTTTTTTTTTTCTTCTTGCTTGCTGAATGACTAATGAGTGTTAAACCTAAATGTTTAGTGTATGTTATGTTTAACCCCTGGCAAATTGATACATTCTGAGCAGATGTTTTAATTAGAGGTTTTAAATGCATGGGAAAATCCAAGACAGCTGGGTGAACATTTCTTCCACACTTAACTAAGCAAAAGCAAACCAATGTGTGGTAATTAGGTAAGACAAAGCAAAAACATTTGATTTGAGTAGTAAGATCTCTTTCAGCTTTAAATTAGTTAGCTCTTTTTTTTACCCTTTGTAGGAGGTGAACTATAATTTTGTTGTTACCACAACAAATAAATATAACTAATGGCTTAAAAAATATTGATATTGTTCTGTAGTTTCCAACTCAGTTGGTTCACCCTTCTTTGGAATGGGAACAAATATAGATCTCTTCCAGTCGGTTGGCCAAGTGGTTGTCCTCCAGATTTCTTGGCACAACTTGGTGAGCACATCCAGGGCAACATCTGTTATCTGAAATACTTCAATTGGTATAC
>NW_006399874.1:2196368-2197711 GCF_000299155.1 Elephantulus edwardii
TATTTATTTTTTTCCTATCTAATGGTCCAAGATGGATGTTCCTAGTTGTTGGCTGGCTCTTTTCCAAGTGGTTTCTGAGACTCAGACTTCTCCATACCTACCTATTGTTGCTCTGCCATCTCTGAAACCTCTATGGTCTCACCTAAAAGGGAAGCAAAACATGAGAATTTAACCTTGGGGCTTTTTTTTTTCCTAAATAATAATTTATTTTATTTTTATAGAGGTTAACACAAAAGTTTCAGTTTCTATTTAATAATTTCTATAGAAATTGTTTAGTGAAATTGGTTATATTTGGTTATATTTTTTAATAGTCCATGAACATTCTCATTTCTCTTCTGATTCTTTCATTATGATTTTAGAGTCATTATAAAAAGATATTTATAATTACTGCTTTATAAAGCTGAATAAATAAAATAATACATGTATCTGATACTAACTATAGCCATAATAAAGAGCCTTTATCATGTATTCCACTGCATGTTGAGCTATAAAAAGAAAAATCAGCAGTTCAAATCCATCAGCTACTGTTGTAGTTATGTGCCATCAAGTCGCTTGTGACTCATAGGAACCCTATGTACAATAGCCCTAAATCGTGCTCTATCCTGTGCCAATCACACTGCCTCTGACAAACCCACCCCGTAGCCCCAGTCACTGAATCAATCCACCTCATAGAGGGCCTTCCCCTCTTGTGCTGTCACTCCACCCTCCCAAAGCATGATATCCCTCTCCAAGGACCTGTCTCTCCTTACAACATGTCCAAAGTATGTCAGACAAAGCCTCGGAATCCTTGCCTCCAAGGAGTAGCCTGGTTTAACCCTCTCCAGGATGAATCTGTTTGTTTTCTTTGCAGTCCATGGTACACAACAGCTATTACCTGAGAGAAAATTGGATAAACTCCTCTCATAAAGATGTACAATCTTGGAAACCCTATAGAGGATCAAATGGAGTTGGAATTAACACAGCAGTGACAGATATATTAATAAAACCTATAATAATAGCATCTGAAAACTCACCAGAGATCCGCTATTGGTTGGTTCTGACTCAACAGTGCACATCAACTATATAGATACTCACCTTAATGGTTGAGAGTCATGTCTCCAGCCTAGAGGGCCAGGACTGCAAGTACACTCCTATGTTCAGGCTTGGTCCTAGCCCTGGTGAGTAGACTCTGGGGACATGCTGCCTGGGGACCTAAGGATGTGTGTTTTGGAAATCTTGCCAGTTTATCCACTGCTTTTGAAGTGGTTCTAGTTCAGTAACCCTCCCATCAGGTTTCCAAAGCTCTAAATATTTACTGATTGGATTTAGCTAACAATCAGCTGTGGGCTAGAAACCTCTTATTT
>NW_006399874.1:2198496-2218265 GCF_000299155.1 Elephantulus edwardii
AATTATTATGAAATCTGATCAGAAATAAGATAAAAATTAATAAAGTTATTTTACTTTGTTTTTACTTCACAATTCATTATATAATATATAATAGGGAGCTAGATGAATGTACATCATTAATGGAAATACATATTCAGTGTGTGTGTGAGAGAGAGAGAAAAGAGAAGAAAAATAACAAGATGAAGTATCAAGGTCAATTCAGTGTCTTTCTACTTTCTACACATTCTCAAATAATTGAAATAATTTTCTTTTCCTAAAACTTTCCTCAGAGTACAAATGAACTTGTATGTCTTACTTATATTGTATCTTATTAGTTTGACCACAAACCTCTAGTCTGTACATTAAAAGTTTTGTTTTACTTCTGCAAAAGAAACTTTTAAAAAACATATTAAATATGTAGCAAACACAAATACCAAAAAAGATGCTGCCATTTTTCTCAAGCATGTTTTGAGATAGAAAGAGAAGTGAGAAGAATGAAGAGAGGAAAGAGAGAAAGGACTAAGAGACATTAACAAATAATATCTTAAGTATAGCAGGAGGCTGAGTAAATTCTGATTAGACTCAATGGGTATCTTATAGGGAGGTGCCCAATTCCAATTGTGTTGTTGTTGTTATGTGCCATTGAGTCGCTTGCAACTCATAGCGACCCTATTTATAACAGCCCTAAACTCTGCTCTGTCCTGTGCCAATCTCACTGCCTCTGACACTCCCAGCCCGATTATCCCAGTCACTAAATCAATCCACCTCATAGAGGGCCTTCCAATTATAAGGGTCATAAAAGGTCCCAGAAAACAAGTGATACCTCCGGTGGAATCTGATAGGGTGAATGTTGTTGCTATTGTGTGTAGTCAAGTGGGAGTCAAATCGTAGCAAACTCTCCAGTGGGTTCTATTTTAATAGCGTGGGAGGATATTACCTATCTCTCTCACATAGAATAACCAGTGAATTTGAACACCTGTTTTTGTGTTGACAATGCAACTTGTTAACATTATTCATCTTGGAACCTGTCTTGGCCCTTCCTACCTCCTGACTCTGTTTTCCTTCACAACCTTCCATTAATTATCTCTTTGTTAAATTTTGTCTTTGCAGTACCACCATTTGGTTTACAATGGTAATTTCCAAAAAGTGTCTATGTGACACACTTTCTACAAAGTGATGCTCCTAACAAAGAGGACAAGATGCATCTTTCATGTTTGCAATCATTTCAGTTAGATGTCCTAATTCTGTGTCATTCTATTTTGAGATGAGATAAAAATGAATTCAGAAACTGTCACAAAACCAAAAGCATTGCTCTTCACTCAATTAGATCCAAGGTCTCAAACCTGTTCTTGAAATGTTTGTTTTTTTTTAATTCAGCTGGGATAAACTCAAGGCCTAATTTTCACAGCCAATATTGAACTGTGGCAAGATATAAAGAATATAAAGCGTGATGAAGGCAAAAGTTCATTACAAAATGAAGTGGAAGAAAAGACTGAGATGGGTGTCAGAAGAAACACTGAATGTTGCATTAGGGTTCCAAGGAGCCAAAACAAAGAGAAGAAATCACGAAGTCATGGAATTGAACAGAAAATCTCAAAGGACAGTGTAGCATGACAAAGCAAAGGATTCCAACAAAATGTAGAAAGAGCTAGAGTCAGAGAATCAAAAAGGATGAACTCATTTGGCATTTCTTCTTAAGCTGAAGGAACTGAAGAACAAATTCAAGCCTTGGGTTGTGATACTTATATACGCTATGGGCAGAATATTGACTCATCCAGGATACATCAAAAGAAGATGGAAGGAGTGCACAGAGTCACTGTACCAAAAAGAATTGACTGACACAGAAGACTTTGATGAAACATAAAACCAAGAGGCAGTGGTGATGGAAGAAGTTCAACCTGCTCTGAAAGAATTGGAAAAATTAAAGCTCCAGGAATTGATGGAATGTCAACTGACATATTAAAGCAAACAGATGCTTCCCTGGATGTGCGCAACAAATTGTTCCAAGAAATCTGTAGGACAGCTACTTGTCCAGCTGACTGGAAGAGATCCATGTTTATTTCCATTTCAAAAAAAAGATGATCCCACAGAGTGTGGAAATTTTCAAATGATATCACATGTATGTAAAATCCTGCTGAACATTATGCCCAAATGACTGGAATAACACATTGGAAAATAACTACCAAAAGTACAGACTAGTTATAGAAGAGGCTGTGGCATTACGGACATCATTGCCAATGTCAGATGGTACTTGGCTGAAAGCAAAGAGTACCCGAAGAACGTCTATCTGTGTTTCATTGACTGTGCAAAGGCTTTTGGCAGTGTCGATCACAAACTTAGCGGCTAACCTTGAGAAGAACAGGAATCCCAGAACACCTGATTTTGCTCACGTGAAATCCATACCAGAACACAGCAAGAAAACACTACTCGGTTCAAAATCAAGAAAGGAATGCCTCAGAGAATCATAATGTCTTCATATTTTTTCAATCTATATGCAGAACAGATCATCTGGGAGGCTGGACTATATGAGGAGGAATGTGGCTTCAGAATTGGAGGAAGACTCATCAACAACTTATGTAATGCAGATGACACAACCTTGTTCATTGAAACTGCAGAGAATCTGTAGCATCTACTGAAGAAAGTCAATATGGATTGTAGCTCAACATCAAGAAAACCAAGATTCTCACCACTGGGCCATGTCAGTACAGTGATAGATGGAGAATAGATTGAGATTGTTAACAATTTCAATTTACTGGAGTCTACAATCAGCACTCTTGGAACCAGCAGTCTAGAAATAAAAAGATAAATTGGCTTAGGAAAGTCAGCTGTCAAGGATCTCTCCAGAGTGCTGAAGAGCAACAATGTCAGTATAGAGACTAAGGTGTGCCCAATCCATGCTATGGTCTTCCCAATTACTTGTTATGAATCAGAAAATGGGACAATGAATAAGGATAATAGAAGAAGAATTAATGCCTTTGAGTTGTGGTGCTGGAGAAGAGGATTGTACATATTTTGGATTGCCAAGAGAACAAACAGTTCTGTCCTAGAGAAGGTGCAACTAAGTTGTTCCTTGGAGGTAAGGTTTTGGAGTTTTGTCTCACATACTTTAGACATATTGCCATTAGTGACCAGTTCTTCGAGAAAGACATACTTGGAAATGTGGAGGGACAATGCAGGCTAGGAAGGCCCTAGATAAGATGGACTAACACAGAGACAGTTGTATTGGAGACAGTGATATTGGTTCAGGATAGGACCGGATTCATTGCTATTGTTCATAGAGTCACTATGAATTGCAGGCAACATGAATGCACATCACGATAACAACAACAAATTAGATCCAGGTACAGGCAAGTGGGAAAAACTGAATGATGTTCGAACAAGGAAATGAGTCTGCCTTATCCTGCTGTACTATAACAGAACTAAAGCTCAATAAATTGTTGTAACCACTGGGAGAAAAGAAAACAAAACTTACAATAATTAAAGGAAAGTCTCAAGCAGATTTCCTTAGGGGAATATTATTAGGTGAGAAAACAGACCTAGGGGTTTTGTGAACAAGTCATCCCTGGCATTTAAACTTTAGTATATACAGTTGTCTTACCTTGAAGTGATTACAATCTATTAAAGGAAACATGCACTTAAACATACTGAAAGTACACAGATTTAAAATTATGTTCAGGTCTCTGAAAGATGACTCCGGAGATTAGCAAATGAACTTAGAAGGGAAAGCGAATGAACAAATGATCTGTTCTGTTTATATATCCTTTATTGCTAATTATTCCTGCATTTTGCTTTTCTAGTGAATTCTTACTTTTAAAAATCTGACATGTGATTAATAAATAAATAAGTAAATAAACACACTAGTCACCATTGCATTAGCTCTCAAGTAATCTCATTGCTCTCAAATAAGAACCAATGCATAGCTGACCTTCTAGTGATTTTCCAAAGATGTAAATCACTTGAGAGGGGATTGCCTATCTTCTCCTGTGGAACACAGGTGTGACCTATGAGCTAGCAGTATAAATTCTTGTGGACCCCTCCACTAGAGCTCCCCAAGTCCCAGAGGCCTTTGAACATTTTAGAAATATTTTATCTGGCCTTTCTTCAGAGATGCCACTGGATGTACTAAAAACTCCAATTTTTTTTTTTTTTGTTTAAAGCATTAACATTATATGAAACAGAGGATGAACAAAACGATTGAAAGGTACAAAAAATTAAATAAGCTTAGGACAGAGTTTGTAGTATCTAATGACTTATAACTGAATTTTGAACTTCAAAGCAATAGGATGCTATTTTCAAGGGATATCAACACAAATTACACAATTTGCAGTTTTTTTGTAAAGATAACTAACTCTATGAAATACTTAGAGAATCCACAGAAGTTAAAAGTAGAAGAGAAATATTAATTATAATAGAAAACCTTATTATAATAAAGAATAGAATTTGGGATAGAATGAAAGTAGTGAGGATGAAAATTAATGTCAGTTGTGAAACTTGTGTTGGGTGGAATTTGATGTGATTGTCTTATTTTTTGCAGTGTCACTTCTTTCTTTGACAGAGTGCAGTTTTACTGCTTATTCTAATGGGAATTAATAAAATTTCCCTTACCTAACCCGTTTCTGCCTAACACAGGTACTGAAGTCCTGACTTCCCCAGGGCTGTGTGCGTATAATTGTGTGTTATTGAGCCAATTCCAACTCATAGCCCATTTTTTTTCTGAAGGAAAAGTACCTTATGTTTGGACAAGTAGATCAGAGAAAGAGAACATTCTCAACAAGATGGAGTAATGACCAGAACAAACACAGTAGAGTTTGTAAGGATGGCATAGAATTGGCAGGATTTTATTTTGCTGTATGTGAGTGAGTTCAGGATGAATTAGCACCAACTTGATTGCACTTAACCACCACAAAATTGACAAGACTTGGTACTTCGTTGAGTGGTTTGATGATTTACATTCACTCCCAATAATCTTCCATGAATAACAGGATGCACAGATGCACCAGCTATCAATGTAGAGAGACTTCAAGAAGAGCAGAAGGAGGCAGAAACAGTTCAGCTTACTTATATGGAGTTTAGGATTTCTGCAGACATTCAAATGTAAATGTCAGAAAAGCAATATATATTATCTGGAGTGGAAACAACATTCTTATAAAGACTTTAGAAAGAAAACATTAAAAATTATCAGATTTTAGGAAGTTACTTAAATCATAAAAATGAAGATGTCAGTCACATGGGTAAAGCATGTGAAAACATGAAAGGAGGGTAACAGTATCAAAACCTGAAGAGCATTTAAAGCCCAATTCAAGAAGGAAGATGTGCTAGTTATCATTTGCAGCTAGAACAGAGATACCACAGTAGGTAACTTTAACAAACAGATTGATTCTCTCACAGTTTAGGATGCTAGATGTTTATTAAGGGTGCACTTTTAAAGGAAGCTACTCTCTCCATGGCAATTCTGGAAGGAAATCTTTGTGTCAACATCTGTGAGGTCAATGTTACTTGGAGATCTCTATGTGTCAAGAGTTCCCTGGTATCAAGGAACTTCCTAATACATGCAGGTACTGGGTTCAGAAAGATGTACTGCGCTCCTGAAAATTATTTCTTGATGGTGCTCAGGACCACCTCTCAGCTCACTTTGCTCACATTTTCTCTCTTATCAGTTAAAGGTGCTATAAGCCACACTCCAGGGAAGTGTCCCTTACATAAAATCAGGCTGTGGGGGGATTTAATGTTGCTGTTAGGTGCCATCACGCATAGAATGCCTCTCAGTGACCCTATGAACAAAACACTTGAGTCTTGTCCTATCCTGGGCCATCATTATTATCTCTGATACACTTGAGCCCATTGTTACAGTCACCATGTCAATACACCTCATTGGGTGTCTTCCTCTCTTGTTGACCCTCCACCTTCCCAAGCATGATATCTCTTTCCAAACAATAGCTTCTATTAGCAACATGGCCAAAGTATTAGAGACAAAACTTACATTCCTTCCCTTTCTGCCTATTCCAAAGGAAAAAGGATTAAAGGGATAGACAGCATATAAGAACAATAATTTTGTAAATTACTACTTAACTTGGGAGGAACTGGAGAGCATTATGCTGAGTGAACTGACACAGTCTCACAGGACGAATACTATTTAAAACCATTATTTTAGAATGAATATGAGGATCCAAGGTATGGGGGGGGTGGTGAGGGTGGAAATAGAAGGGTGAGGATTGGGGTGAGAGGGGTTAAGGTTGCATAATTCGACGGGTGAATGAAGGAACTGGGAAGGATCTTTTGTGAAAAACAATGTATTCAAACTTTGTAAATAAATTAGAGTAATATAAAAAAATTAAAAAAGATTGGTTCTATTCAAGATACATCTGTTCTTTTGGCAGTTCATGGGCTATTCAACTCTCTTCTCTAAAATCACAACTCAAGGGCATCAGTTTTTCTTCTGTCGTCCTTTATATGTCATCCGAATATCAGAGCCATAGCAAGTAATTTAAAGACCATAGCCTGAATCAGGTGCACCTTAGCCCTCAGACAGACAACATTGTTTTTCAGTATTTTGGAGAGACCCCGACAGAAGACTTGCCCTTGGCAATACATCTCCTGACTGATTGTACGAAGAATGTTGATTATGAATCTAAGCAGGATTAAAAATCACTGACAGTTTCAATCCTCTCTCCCTCATGATGTTGCCTTTTGGCCCAGTGTTAAGGTTTGCTTTCTTGATGTTAAGATGTAATCCATATTGAAGGCTATGGTTTTTGGTCCTCTTTAGCAAACATTTCAGGTCCTTCTTATTTTCAGCAAGCAAGATTGTACCATATGCATAATGCAGGTTGTTGATGAGTCTTTCTCTGAGTCTTATGCCACATTCCTTTTCACAGAATCTGGCTTCACACCCTTAATCTCTACACAGCTATTTGGCTTATCATATTTTGTTATTGTTGATTGCCTTCAAGTAGAGCACAACTCATAGCAACCCTATGAAAAAAAAGGCCCCAAACCCCTCTACAGCTATTGACATCAAAGTTCAAAGAGTTTCCAGAGGCATGCTGTTTAGGAAGTGGATGCCACTCCTGCTTCCAAACCTGTCATAGAATGTTATTGGTTGAGTTGCCTCTGATGCATAGCGACCCTATGTACTGCAGCTCTGAACCCTTCCCTGTCCTGAGCCAGTCACACTAACTCTGACACAACAACGCCCATGGCCCCAGTGACTGTATCAATCTCATCTGGGGTCTTCCTCTCCTGCACTGTCCATCTACCCTTCTGAGTATGATGTCCTTCTCAAAGACCAGTCTTTCCTGGCCATGTGCCCAAAGTAAATAAGGTGGAACTTCAAAATCCCAGCCTCCAAAGAGAGACTTGGTTTCACCCTCTCAAAGACAGACCAGTTTGTTTTCTTGCCAGTCCATGGTATGTTCAAGACTCTTCTCCAGCATCACAACTCAAAGACATCTATTCTTCTGTCATCCTTAGTCATTGTCCAACTTTCTGAAGCATAACAAGTAATTGTGAAGATTATGGCCTGGATTAGGTGCACCTTTGTATCTAGACTGACATCGTTGTTCTTTAGTACTCTAGAGAGGCCCATGGCAGCAGATTTTCCCAATAAAATTTGTCTTTTTATTTCTTGACTGTTGGTTTCAAGTGTGTTGATTATGAATCTGAGCAAGCTGTAATTGCAAACAACCTCAATCTCTTCTCTATTATGGCACAGCCAAGTGGCCCAATGGTGAGAATCTCTGTCTGCTTGATGTTGAACTTCAATCCATATTGAAGACTACAGTCCTTGACCTTTTGCAGCAAGTGCTTCAGATCTTCTTCAGTTTCAGCAAGCAAGCAAGATTTTGTCATCTGAATATTATAGGTTGTTAATGAATCTTCTTCCAATCTTGGAGCCACACTCCTCCTCTTTAAGCCCAGCCTCCCGAATGATCTTTTCTACATACAAATTGAAAAGGTATGGGGACAGAATGCATCCCTGACACACCCCTTTTCTTATTTTGAACCATGCAATGTTTTCTTGTTTTTTTCTGAGAACTGCTTCTTGGCCCAAGTGTAGGTTTTCTATAAGCACAATCAAGTGTGCTGGGATTCCGAGTTTCCTCAACCTTAGCCACAACGTATTGCGATCCACACAGTTAAATGCCTTTGCATAGTCAGTGAAACACAGGTAGACATTCTTCTGGTACTCTCTGCTCTCTGCCAAGATTCAACTGACATTGGCAATAATATCCCTAGTGCCATGGTCTCTTCTAAACCCAGCTTGTATTTCTGGTAGTTCTCTGTCAATATTCAAATCTTTTCTGGATGATCATCAGCAGGATTTTGTTAGGGTGTGATATTAGTGATATTGTTTGATAATTTCCACACTCAGTCAGGTCACCTTTTTTTGGAATGGGAATAAATATGGATCTCCTCCAGTCAGTTGGCCAAGTAGTTGTCCTCCAGATTTCTTGGCACAACTTGGTGAGCACACATAGGGCAGCATCTGTTTCCTGAAATACGTCAATTGGTATTCCATCATTCTTGGGGCTTTATTTTTTGCAAGTCATTCAAAGCAGTCTACACGTCCTCCTTCATCACCATTGCCTCTGTTGTTTCTTGAAATTCTTGTGTCAGTCAATTTTTTTTGTACTCTGTATACTTCCATCTTCTTTTAATTCTTCATGAATGATTCAATACTCTGCCCATAACATCTTTTAGCTTAAGAAATGCTTAGTGAATTCTGCCCTTTTGATATTCCAACTTCAACTCCTTGCACATTTCATTATAATATGTTGCCTTGTCTTTCTGAGCTTTGAAATCTTCTATTCACCTCCCTAACTTCTTGATTTCTTCCCTTTGTTTGGCTTCTCAGTGCTCTAGTGCAATATTCAGGGTCTCTTCTGACATCCATTTTGGACCTTTCTTCTTTTTCCTTCTTTTTAATTACTTTTTGCATTCTTCATGAACAATATTCTTGTTATCTTCCCACAGCTTATCTGGTCTTTGTTCATTTGTTTTCAAGTTTTCAAACCATCCCTGAGTTAGTTTTTAAATTCATGGGAGATAGACTAAAGATTATTATATAGTTTCCATATTATATGAAATAAAAATCTAAATTATCTTAGATAATAATATGATCTTGTTGTATTAAGAAGGTATTAGCAGAAGTTAGGTCACTTATGCTATACTTTTATTGGATTGCGTAAATCACTCACTGTGAATGGAAATATTAATTTTCTTGTTGGAAAACTTATAAAGAGAGACTTAGTTTATGAACAAATGATTTGTTTAAAAAAAGGAATACTAACTAATCTTTAGATTAAATTTAACTCTGCTGGTGTAGCTACAATTTAAATATTAGAAAGTTATATATCTATATAACTAGAGAAGTTATATACATGTGAATTTCCAGACATCTGAATGTAAAAGACTTCATGGTTACAAGGTATAAAGGTATATGACTTATATTTCTTAACTAGGGTTATTGATTGGTTGCCACCTGAAGGAGAGAGGTCATTTTTAGGTTCATAATTGTATAACCACAGGAAACAAAGCTATCATTTCAGTATATAGGATCAAGATTTCATCCTCAGCTCCAGGATATGGTGTTTATGATGTTCTGATGAATGAATGGAAAAGAAGGCTTTGTTAAAAGGCATGTGTTGCTATGGAAATGAACAATGTCTTCTCTGAACAGAAGCACATGGAATGTAACTATTTCTGTAAGACCAAAGAGAAAGTTAGCCAAATCTGCTCAATAATAAAAAGGGAAATATAGAAAATGGAATTTTGCAGATGATGAGTGAATACATCTGTTCTATTAAGTGACAATTTTCACTTATATATCATCAAAATAAAGACATGATGTATTATTCTCCATCATAATAATTATTGTCATACAAGCTAACCATGGTTCTTTTCCTTACACAGTCAGAAATCATTCCATTCTTTTCTGAACTGTCTCAGCTCTAATTCTTTGCTTTTTTTATTAATTGATTCTTAAACACACTAGCAACTTAGTTACTTACCATATATGATCTTTTGGACCTCAGTTACCTTATTTTTGGAGTAAAGAAATTGGGTTATAGTTACATTTGCTTTTTGGGACATATGGTCTCTTCTACAACTGTACAAATTTACCATTACAGTTAAGAAAATTAGCAGACATATAAATAGATAAATGTGTGGATATATCTTTTTGTGATAAAATTATCTTTTAAAAAAAATAGACAGCAGGTTGGATTTAGCCTACGGAATGTTGATGTCTTAGGTTAGGCCATAATGTTGGAGTTTCCTTCTAATGTTAAGATCCTACGTTAAGGGAAAAGACTATTTCTGTTCTTCCAATCTTGACATCAAAGGGTTAAAATTTTCTTTCAGTCTCTTTGGAAGACATCACTAGAGTTCACGACCATTTATTGTGACTGGTAGTTTTGGTCCTCATATACTCTCTTTACTCAGAACATTTCACAATTTGGGAGCACTTTTGCATTTATTCTGCCAATATGATAAACTTCAAGGGCTAGTTCTTGAGGATTGCAGTGCAGTTTCATGCTACTAGGCCATCAGGGCTCCCAAGGGCTAGTTCTTAGTTTCAAAAAGATCATTCTGATTAGAATTTCAACCAGCTATAACCTTGTCTATTTCTACCATAGTCCTTTTTATAGCTCAAATTACATTCAATATTATACTTGAATTTTTTTTTTAAATTTTTAAATTTGTTTCTTGATGTATCAGGAAGAATAGGATAAGGT
The DNA here is from genome assembly GCF_000299155.1 of Elephantulus edwardii. Taxonomy (NCBI): domain Eukaryota; kingdom Metazoa; phylum Chordata; class Mammalia; order Macroscelidea; family Macroscelididae; genus Elephantulus; species Elephantulus edwardii. The sequence continues at coordinate 2,209,212 of NW_006399874.1, forward strand.
ATTTAGAAAGCACTCGATGAATAGTATCGGTTGGGATGATTAATTAATGTTAGGAGTACACAATCAATAATCTGTGACATTTTCATGCTAACAATGGTCTTTCAGAAATCTCCATGTGCTTCTCCAATATATAATAAAATGTGTAACTCCTTGACAGAACACATTCATAAAAGCACCTGATCTTAAATTCAGTGAACTCTAGATTGATGTACACATTGCTTAAGCAGAAAATGAAGGGAATGGGGCAATGCCCTCATTTTGTTTTGCTTTCCTATGTAATCTACTTTCATTCATCTTTGAACTGGCATTAATTAACATTTTCTGATAGCTTGCTATCACATTCAATACTGCCATACTCACTAGGCATAATAATTTTTTGAATAACATTATCGAGTTTCTTCAGTAGAATACTTGTTCATAAAGGAACAAAAGCCTGCTGCATATCTGTGCTTCATTCTTACTGCATTTATCTTTCAAATCCTTGTGTAAAGGGGTCTGAGATTCTATCTGTAGCTTTACTTCTAAAAGCAGTATTTTATATCCAAGGTAGTCATAACATTGTTATTCACATGAGGCCTCTCTGGTGGCATCTTTATATTTATATCCTACTTGAATTTTCATTTCCTTAATAATAAGGGCTAGAGTTTTGTATCAGACTCTCACATATTTTTTCCTTGTTTTCTCCAAAAATTTCCTGTTCAATTTTGTTCTAATGCATGTCCACTGCTTGGAGAGACTTACTTTTTATCTTCCTAAATCTGTTGTTACTGAGACAGAATTGATCAGTCTCAAAAAATCAAGAAGTTTTCATCCTTGCAGGCAGAATCTTAGAAACTTACTGGGATTAAAAAAGCAAAATTTTGGAAGTATCACAACATTTTTCCTGGATAGCATGATATATTATTTATATACCATTAATATAAAATATAGCTCTTTTTCTTCATTTGACTTCAAGCTCTTAGATGAGTGTAAAATCTGCTTTACAAAACCTCACAGTTGCTAAGAAACCCTAAGAAATTGTAGTTTTGAACTGTTAGGAAATAATTTTTTCTTGTAAAGGAAAGATTATTCATTCTTCTCAAAAGCTCTTTTAGAGTTTCTTTAAATGATCAGCTACCTTTTACATCTTTTGCCTGACAGAGATTCTGAAACATTATTAATGTAAAGGTGATTATGCAGAGCTATTTGCCATTAGAGATAGCTAAAAGTAAGTTTCAGCAACTCTGAAATAGCGGTGTTAGGCAATGTTAAATCAGCCTGATTGTCAGGAACATATATCTTGTGCAAAGCAAAGTGCATCTAAAATGATGCCACAATTGATTTACCTACTCTTTCAACCTTGAAATACTAGAGATATCTTGACTCTTCATTCGTCCTTATGTTCATGTAAATTGTCCAACAAATCCCTTCATTAGTAACTCCCAATAGCTCTCTGATTCCATATGGTCCTGCTCATTCCCATAGCAAGTATATTTCAACTTTTTCTCTCAACAAGTATTTATTTCAGGGCAACAATGTTATCGGTGCAATTCTATGTGTTGATGATACAGCAGTGCAAAGAATTATGTGTGTGTGTGTGTGTGTGTGTGTGTGTGTGTGTGTGTGTACGTGTGTATATTTGCTTTATAAATGTTACATTCTTATTCAGAATTTTGTCATTTCTTGCCTGGAGTATAACATTCATCTTTTGCTTCCAGCCTCCTTCTTTGGGTTTCTGTCTTCCCATCCACAATAACACCAGAGTTATAATTCTGAAAGATAATCTGGATTATGTCATGCCTCATATTTGGATGGATTATTGTCACCAACTTTGTACATTCCTAATATAGCCATGAAAATTCACTATGGCACAAGTCAATCTTTCCTATATACTTTGACTTTCTACTATGTTCTTCATTATTCTCCCATGGGAGAATAAGTATTCTGGGATAATAAACTTCGTATGACTCGCTTATGGTTACACTCTTTTATTGCACCTGCAATTGTGTATTCCATAGTTCTATCTAAAGAATGCCTAATCAGTTAATTTCCTCATCTGTAACTTGAAGTATTTTTTAATACTGATCTTTTAAAAGTAGCACGTGTGGAATTTAGAGTATTAGTATACTTTTTGTGTTCTATGCCCCAGTGTCATTCCCATTTCTCAGTTTTTTGAAAGTAAAAAAAAAAGGATCTTCTTTGTACTAAAAAAAATTGTTGAGTATAAGTATAAATAATTGGTTAACATATAAAAAAGCTGTTGTGCTTTTCTTACTAAAAGGATGTTTATGGAATTATTAATATTAATTCTAAAATTGTGCATCTTCAGGTCTAATTAAGTATAAATGATCTGACCACATCTAAAACTCTGCTAAACCAAGGGAAAAAATATGAAGCCATCATCTTAAATCCCATATAAATTAGTTAACTTATTCAATAATTTTACAGTTTAGTACATAGTATGACATATAGATTTAAGACGATTCTCTTAAGAAGGTTAGTATTGCTTTACACTAAGGGGCTCTCATATGACAATAGCAGAAATGCTGGTTTGCTAATCCTGGCAATTACAACCAGAGGAAAAAATGCAGTGATCTTCTTCTAAAGATTCACAGCCTTTGGAAAGTCTCTGATAAATTCTATTCAACGCTATAGGGTTATTATGAGTTAGAATTTATTGATTCAAGAGCCATGAACTTAGTTTTTATGGATTTTAGTGTTTTTTAGTATAATTATTCTTCAGTATATTTTAGAAAAGCATTCTTTAATCTTTGTATCTTAAAGAACTATGTCTTTTAAACATGTATCATCATTTCTATTGAATTAAAATATAAATAAAACATTTGCTAGTTTAACCAATTAGAAGTGATCAATTTATTGATATTAGCCATATTCACCATGCCACAGTCATTATAACTTTATTCTTCATGTTTTCATCCCCTTAAATAGAACTTTAATTGTTGTTGTTGTTGATTGCCTTCGAGTTGAGCACGACTCATCATGACCCTATGAACAAAAGGCCTGAAGCCCCTCTACACCTATCAACATTTATTAAAGTTCAGAGTTTCTGGAGGCAAGTTGTTTAGGAAGTGGATGCCACCCCTGCTACCTTAATAGCTATTTAAATTTTCCCCAGCCCCTGGTAGGCACTAATACACTTTTATCTCAAGGAATTTGCTTTTCTAAATATTTTATGGATATGTATTAAAATTGTTATTTTTAGGTGCCAGCAAGCCAGCTATGACTCATAGCTACCTGATAAACAACAGATGTGAGCCTTACTTCCTGAACCATCCTCACTATCTCTGAAAAGCTAAAGCCCTTTGTTACAGGCACGGTGGCAATCCCTCTTGTTCTCTGACCCTCTATTTTTACATGATGTGTTTTTCTGAGGACTGGACCCTCCTTACAACATGCTCAAATTCTGCGAGATGAAGTTTCATAGTTTTGCCTTCTAATCAGCTCCCTGGTTGCACTTTCTCCAAGACAGTCATGTTTGTTCTTTTGGCAGTCATATACTATCTGTTCTTTTGTTTCTGACTTACTGTGACCAGCAAAATGTTTCCAGTTTTCCTTCATGTCATAATATGTATCAGGACTTGATTAAATAGGATTCTATTTTGTTTATCTATTTGTTGGTGGTTTATCTATTTGCTGGAGACTAAGGTGCGTTTGATACATACAGGCCATGGTCTTTGCAATCACTTGTTATGCCTCAGTGAGTTGGACAATGACCAATGAGGATAGAAGAAGAATTGATGCCTTTGAGCTGTGGTGCTGGAGAAGAGTATTGAGAGTACCATGGACTGCTAGGAAAGCAAACAGATTCATCCTGGAAAGCATTAAACCAGGTGGCTCCTTGGAGGCAAGGATTCTGAGGCTCCATCTAACACACTTTGAACATGTTGTAAGGAGAGACCGGTCCTTGGAGAAGGGCATCATGCTTGGTAGCGTGGAGGGACAGCGCAGGAGGGGAAGGCCCTCTATGAGGTGGATTGATTCAGTGACTGGGATAATCGGGATGGGAGTGTCACAGACAGTGCGATTGGCACAGGACAGAGCAGAGTTTAGGGCTGTTGTACATAGGGTCACTATGAGTCACAAGCGACTCGACGGCACATAACAACAACAACATTTGTTGGTGGATCAAATTTGGAAAGACTGTTTTTCAGAGAATAAGAGGTAGAAAATAGCCCACAAATCTCATTTTCTACTAGCAGTATATTGTGATTCAGGGGAATATTTAATCACTATCTCAGCTGACTGCTGAGTAAGGAGTTGTGCTGCCAAACCATAGACTGGTGATTCCACTGCACCAGAAGCGCTGTGGGATAAAGATGGACAATCCCCTGTGAAATTTGCAGCTTGTGAAAATATGCTGGAAGATCAGCTATGAGCGAGCAGGTCTAGACTCAAAGACAATGAGTTTGAGTTTGGATGGTTTTCTGTTTTGTTTTGTTGTTTGGGGTGTTTGACCATCTAGAGGAATGAAGAGAAAAAGGATAGTTGAAGGTTATAGTGCACAAATTAGCTTCTCTAATGGATGATTATCATTTGTCATTTGACCGAGAAATTGCAACATAGGACAACTGCAAATTAGGTTTTGTGGTTGTTGTTAGGTGCCATTGAGTCAACTGTAATTCAGATCAAAACCTTGACCTATCCTCTACCACCCTCATAGTCTTCATAATCCTCAACATTTTGATGTAAGCACTGTGTCAATCCACCTCATCAAGGGTCTTGCTCATTTCACTGACCCTCAATTTTTCACAGCATGATGCCTTTTCCTAAGAACTGGTCCTCCTAACAACATGCAGTATATTTGTGAAATACTCTTTCACCATCCTTGCCTCCAAGGAGCACTCTGTTTCATTTCCTGCAAGACATATTAGTTTGCTCTTATGGCATTTCTTATTAAATTCAATAATGATTCCCAACACCACAACTGAATGGCATCTGTTCTTTTTTCGGTCTTTATTCATTGTCCAGGTTTCAGATGCATACAAAACAACTGGAAACAACAAAATTTTAGTAGCTTTTATTGAGAGGTGAGGTGTTTCTTTCATCTAAATTTTGCATTCTTTTTTCCACCATAATACACGTCTCTGACCTTTTAGACACAACTCCCTAGCTTTTGTTTATCTCTTTTTAGCAAATTTAGCGTTTACCTTTTTTATAGTGAATTGAATTGAGGAATTTGTTCTCCTGTCCATTTGAGATTTCTAATGACTAGTATTTTAAATAATGCATCTAAAATTATGATAAACAATGCTGCTTACAATAAAAATTTCACCAATTCAGTTAGAGTTGATAGATTTGAAACATAAAAAGCATTGCTGTCTTTTTGTCACTGAAACATTATTTGAAAAATTAAAATATCTAGATACATAATAAAAATATCAATCAACTGAGAAAAAGTAGATGTATTAGTTCATAGTTCTTAAAATTCTCCAAATTAAAGCAATTTACGTAATTTTTGCTTTATTTAGTAATGCTAGAATTAGAAAAACCACACAGTTATATTTTAAAGTACCTCATCTCCTTTATGAGATAATCTCATGCTTTAGTAATTGTAAACGTCTCACTTGTTGGTATAGAAATTATATGTAACAATTATTTTGCTGATTTTTTGCTTCAAAAGAAATTAAGGATTCTCATTTCTACTGTGCTATTCCTTAGAGTATCTCAAAATAATTCATTAATAAATGCAATATTATTTCATGATATCATTTCCCCCCTCTTTTTCATTCTGACTATTGAATACTATTTCTATTATTGAATACTACTTTGCCTTGTCTTTACCTTCAATATATAGAAGTGTAAGGAGCTTGAAAGATCTTACTATGAGGGAAAGAATATTTATGTACTTTCTCTGTAAATCTGTTTGAACTCACAGAAAGATCAGTGTTTGGAACACAGCAGCTCCTATATTGGAGAAAGATGAAGTATTTTGTCTCTGTAAAGAACACAGCATGGAAAACCATGCCTGGCAATTTTACTCTGTCCTCTAGGATTATTATTTATAATAACTGACTCAACAGCACATAGAAATGCAAAGCGTTTTATAGAATATACAGAGTTTTGAGGGGAGTAGCTCTTTCAAGTTTTAAGGACAAATCTCCAACTCTGGGTTCAGCTGAGTCCAGTCTGGGATCTGAGATTGGGCCGACTTGAGAGGCAGGCACCAGGTGCACACTCACTTATCTTCTGTCTTGTCCAGGCTTTGTTACTGGGTCAGACTTGTCTCTTCTCAGCTTAGGAGTACTTTCTTAGCAGTCTATTAGTAACTCATGTAGCACCACTTCTATTTTCTTACCACAGCTAGCAGAATCACAAATAAGATGAACTTCATTGGCCCACTTAAATGGCTTCTTAAAGATTCTACTGATTCAACTTTAGATTATGTATTTTATGTAAATACCTAAATAAACTTAGCCAGATGGCCTGGAGAGGTATAACTGAGTGGTGAAGACCATCTGAGTGGCCATGATAATTGAGTGAAGAATGAAGAACGGAAGTTTCCAATGTGCTCACTACTTGAAGTAGGGGATGATCTTTGAGCTTTCTGCAGCACGTTGTGTTGGTTGTTTCTTGTTCTATAGTTCTGTGTTTTTTAAGAGGTAGTACAAAATGTAGATGCTGATATAAAGTTGCAGAATGACTTAAAATTGACTTGGTTTGAATTTGTGTATTAAACTGCCAAATACTTAAAATTTCCAATTTCGACTGGTTACTCCTGTGTGCAGCAAAGAATAAAAGTGGAATAATGCAGGAAATCAAACGACGAATTACACAGGAAAAATCTGCAATCAGGGATTTGTCAAGAGTACTGAAGAGCAAAAATGTCAGTCAGGAGATGATGGTGAACCTGATCAAGGCCATGGTCTTACAATTACTTGTTAAGTATCAGAGGACAATGAATAAGGGTGGCAGAAGAATTAATGCCTTTGAGCTATGGTAATGGAGAAGAGTATTGAACAGATCACAGATTTCCAAGAGAACAAACAGGTCTATCCTAGAGAAGGTGAAACAAAGTTGCTCTCTGGAGGTAAAGATTTTGAAACTCTACCTCCAAACTTTATGTTGCCCAAAGGGACCTGTCCTTGGAGAAGGACATTATACTTGGAAAGGTGAAGGGACAGCACAGGAGAAGAAGACCCTGAATGAAATAGATTGACATAGCAACTATGATAATGGGGACAAGTGTGTCAGAGACAATGAGTTTGGGTCAGGGTAGGGCAGAGTTCTGAATATTTGTGCAAAGATATGGTCACTATGAGTCACAAATGGCTCACCAGCACATAACAACAACATTCTAAGCAAGAACTAAAGTCAAACTATGCAAGGCTTTCTCTAGGGTAGTGATGAAGGTTCCATAGTAACACTATGTTGCAAAATAGAAACTATAATAATTAGCATTTACTCACCATGCAGCTAAAACTTTGTTTCACTCTTACCAATAATTTTATTATTCTTTTCTATAGGTGGGGCATCCTGAAAGGAGCACAAGGACAGAGAGAAAAATTCTGGGTATGTAACTATTTCCAATCAAATTTCTAATTCAATGTAGTAGAATCTTGTTGAATATTGGTATTTCTCCCTCATGAAACATATTCATGTATAACATAGTATTAAGAGATGGAGATTGTTCACAGCTTTAGTTTGCTTGGCTCCACAGTCAACACTCTTGCAGGAGTAGCCAGGAAATTAAAAATTGATTAAAAGGTGTATTGCCATGGGAAAGTCTGCTATTAGGGATCTCTCCAAAGTACAGAAGAGCAATGGTGTCTCTCTGGAGACTAAGGTGCATCTGATACAGGCCATGGTTTTTGCAATCACTTGTTATGCATCAGAGAGTTGGACAATGACTAAGGAGGATAGAAGGAGAATTGATACCTTTGAGCTGTGGTGCTGGAGAAGAGTATTGAGAGTACCATGGACTGTTAGGAAAACAAACAGATTCATCCTGGAAAGGGTCAAACCGGGCAGCTCCTTGGAGGCAAGGATTCTGAGGCTCCGTCTAACATACTTTGGACATGTTGTAAGGAGGGACCGGTCCTTGGAGAAGGACATTATGCTTGGTAGGGTGGAGGGACAGCACAGGAAGGGAAGGCCCTCTATGAGGTAGATTGATTCAGTGACTATGGCAATTGGGATGGGTGTATTGGAGATGGTGCGATTGGCATAGGATAGAGTGGAGTTTAGGGCTGTTGTCCATAGGGTCGCTATGAGTTGCAAGCGACTCGATGGTACATAACAACAACAACAACAATATTCTTATTTCAAATGAAAAACATAAGTAATAGAGTATCAATATAATCTTTCCTTCTATTATTTCCTATGTTAAACGTGTAGCTAAAGTTATATTTAGGTTTCCCCTTGTGTATCAGTTTTGGGTTCTATTATTTTTCTATGTATTATGCACTTATGCTCAATCATGTCTTTTTTAGATCTACATGCATGTTGTTGTTAGGTGCCATCAAGTTGATTCATAGTAAGACTATGAGGACAGATTTCAACTTTATCGTATCCTGTGCCTTCCCCATGATTTTCACTAGTTATATGTCTGCAGATCTCCATATAGTTAAATGTCTAGGAAGCTTTGGTGGCTTAGCAGTAGGAACTGGCGTTCCAAAACAGAGGTATGCTGCTGCTCCTCAGGAGAAAGATGAACAATCTCCTCCCTTGAGATTTACTGCTTCTGAAAACCTACTGGGAGGTCAGGAATGGGTCAGTATTGACACAGTGGCTCAATGATACACAACAACAGGAAGCTCTAATAGGATGGTCCATGGTGTGAATCCACCAATGGTTCTGCAGAAGAAATAGAAACAGTCTTCTCTCCTTATTTTTCTGCCTCAGAAGCCCAATAGAGCGTCAGCTATGAGCCAGTTAAACAATAAATTGTTGTTTTTGAGATCTACATCTATATAAATATGTAATTTATAACAAGGAAGCTGTGGTGGCCTAGGGGTAAGGAGCTGTTCTTTTTTTTTCTATAATTATATTTTATTAATTTTCATAAACATTTACAGAGATTTTGGGCTTCCACTCATTCATTGTTGCACTATTCTC
>NW_006399874.1:2220490-2226121 GCF_000299155.1 Elephantulus edwardii
CTTGTATCCTGCTACTTTGCTGAATTGGTCAACTACGTCCAATAGTTTTCTTGCTGAGTCTTTAGGGTTTTCTAAGTATACTATCAAGTCATCAGCATAGAGGGATAATTTTACCTCCTCGTTGCCTATTTGGATACCTTTTATTCCCTTCTTAAGGAGCTGTTCTGGCAACTCCAAAGGTTGTTTTGCTGTTTACCATCTGGTGGAACCCACACAAAGCTGAATCTCCACTGGGTTTTCAGAGGCAGTAAATTACAAGGGAGGAGATTGCCTGTCTTTCTCCTATGAAGCAACTGGTGAATTTGAACCATGAACCTTTGGGATTGTAGCTCAGATTCTTACCATGCAGTTTAAATCTCCCAGATGTTCCACAGGAGAAAGATGAGCAATTTCTTCTCATGCAATTAATTCCCTCCAAAACCCTCTGGAGGGTCAGTAATAAGTTCCATCTCCGAAGGTGGTGGTATTTGTTGTCATATGCTGTCAAGTTGCATGCGACCTTATGTACCACAGTTCTGATGCTTGCTCAGTCCTGAGTCAATCTCACTAATTCTGACACACCAAGCCCTATTACCCCAGATACTATATCAATCCATCTTATCCAGAGTCTTTCTCTTCTGCACTGTCCTTCCACCCTTCTGAGCATGATGTCCTTCTCCAAGGATGGGTCTCCCCTGGCCACATACCCAAAGTATGTGAGACAGAGCTTCAAAATCCTAGCCTCCAAGGTGAAATTTTATTTCACACTTTCTAAGACAGACATTTTTATTTTATTGGAGGTCCATGGTAGTTCAAGACTCTTCTCCAGGACCACAAGTACACAACAATAAAACAGGAAGGTAGACATATTGTTACAGATACAGAAAAATGTGCAGCTCTGGAAAGTAAGTGGGGCTGTTTTGTCAGTTATAATTAATGCATATTCTTTTACTATGAAAAAAAACTAATGTGTAGATGAAGAAATAATATTTTAAAGTTGCAGGAAAGAAAGAATTTGAAAAATATTTTAATAACTATAAATCCTCAACACGACGGATTGATACAGTGATTGTAGCAATGGGCCTGAGCGTGTCTCAAATTGTGGGGATGGCATATCATAGGGCAAGGACTAGATCTGTTGTTCATAGAATTGCTATAAGTCAAAGAGAGAACTCTCTTGGCCTAGGGGATAGAAAGTTATGCGACCAAGCCAAAGGCGAGTGATTTTAACCTGTGGCCCTCAGGCCTGGTTTTAATTGTTCTTGGTCAGACATTCTTCTAAGTGGTATATCACTGCTCTGTCCATCTACTGTACACAGGTAACCTGTGGTTGCTGAGATGCTAAACACTGTGTGTGTGTGTGTGTGTGTCAAATGTGATAATGGTGCATAGTGTTTGGTGAAGTTTACAGATTAAAACAGGCTTGGAAGCAGGAGTGGCATCTACTTCTGAAACAACTTGTTTCCAGAAACTCTATGAACTTAGAGAAACGATGAAAGTTATACAAGTGTTTAGGTCTTTCATTCATAGGGTCACTATCTATGACTTGATGGCACTTAACAACAACAATAACTATAGATAGCTTTCATAAACTATTATATTAGTATAAATATATTACTACTTATAATGTATTTGTTGTTGTTGATTGCTGTCGACTCATAGCAACCCTATGAATGAAAGACTGGAAGCCTTTCTATAACTATCGTCATTTCTCAAAGTCCATAGTTTCTAGAGGTATGTTGTTTAGGAACTGGATGCCACTCCTGCTTCCAAACCTTTTTAAACTTGGAGCTCTACCAAACACTGTCCACTATGGGTAATCATTATGGCATTTGAAACCCCCATGGCACAAAGTTCAGCATCACAGCAAACCCAGGTTACCTCAGTACAGCAAATTGACAAAAGAGTGCTGTACCACTTAGAAGAATGTTTCTCCAAAATATAATAACAACCAACTTTTAAATACAAAGGCCCTCCACGAGCTCTTGTTGACTCTATACAGGAAGCTTAAGTAATAAACAACCAATATAATGTGTTGTTGTTGATTGTTATGTACCATCAAGTTTCCTGTGACCCATAGTAACACTATGTACAGCAGCTCTGAACCCTTCCCTCTCCTGGGCCAGTTTCACTAATTCTGGTATACCAAACCCCCATTTCCCCAGTTACTACATCAATCCATCTCATTTGAATTCCTTCTCCCTTGTGCTGTCTCTCTACTCTTCTAAGCATGATATCCTTCTCTAAGGATCTGATTCTCCTGGCCATGTGTCCAAAGTGTGTAAGACAGAGCTTCAAAATACTAGCCTCTGAAGAGAAACTTGGTTTCATCCTCTCCAAGACAGATTGGTTTGTTTTCTTGGCAGTCAATGGTACGTTCAAGACTCTTTTTTAGCACTACAACTCGAAAGCATTGATTCTTCTTCTGTCATCCTTACTCATTATCCAGCTCTCTGAAGCATAACAAATAATTGCAAAGACCATAGCCTGGATTAGGCACCTTATATCTAGACAGAAATTGTTGTTTTTCAGCATTCCTGAAAGGTCCATGACAGCAGATTTTCCCAATGCAATTTATCTTTTGATTTTCTGATTGTTGTTGTTAAGAGTGTTGATTGTGAATCCGAGCAAACCATAATTACTAACAATCTCGCTCTCTTCTTTATTAATCATGGTGTTGACAATTGGTTTCATGGTAGGAATCTTTGTCTTCTGCTGAGCTTCAATCCATATTGAAATCTACCATCCTGGATTTTCTGAAGTAAGCACTTCAGGTCTCCACTGGAATATAAATTTGATCTTGTGCCTATCCCTCAAGAATTTAAAAACCAACTCCGAAATAGGTTGGAGGCCTTGAACACTAATGAACAAATACTAGATAAACTGTGGGAAGATATAAAGAAAATCATTCTTTCAGAATGCAAAAAGACATTAGAAAGAAGGAAGAAGAAAAGACAAAAATAGATGCCAGAAGAGACTTTGAATATTACACTAGCATGCTGAGAAGCCAAAGCAAAGGGAAGAAATAAAGAAGTTAAGGAGATGAATAGAGGATTTCAAAGGGCAGCTCAGGAAGACAAGGCAAAATATTATAACAAAATGTGCAAGGAGTTGGAGTCAGAAAATCAAAACGGCTGAACTTGCTCAGCATTTCTTAAGTTGAAGGAACTAAGGGAACTGAAGGAACTCAAGCCATGAGTTGCAATGCTTAAAGATGCTATGGACAGAATATTGAATGACTCAGGAAGCATTAAAAGAAGATGGAAGGAGCGCACAGAGCCATTGTACCATAAAGAATTGGCTGACACAGAAGAAATTCAAGAAACAAATTATTAAGAGGCAATGGTGATGAAGGGGAAAATTAAGGCTGCTCTGAAGGATTTGGCAAAAAAATAAAGCCCCAGGAATTGATGAAATACCAATTGATGTATTTCAGCAAACAGATGCTGCCCTGGATGTGCTCACCAGGTTGTGCCAAGAAATCTGGAGGACAACTACTTGGCCAACTGACTCAAAGAGATTAATATTTATTCCCATTTAAAAAAAAAAAGGTGACCCGACAGAGTATAGAAATTATTGGTCAATATCATTAATATTACACACTAGCAAAATCCTTCTGAAGATCATCCAAAAAATACTGGAACAGTACATTGACAGAAAACTACCAGAAATAGAAGATAGTTTTATAAGAGGTCGTGGCACTAGAGACATTGTTGCCTATTTCAGATTGATCTTGGCTGCATGCAAAGAGTACCAGAGGAACATCTGTGCTTCATTGACTATGCAAAGTCATTTGACTCTGTGGATCACAACAAAATTGTGGCTAACTTTGAGGAAAATGGGAATCCCAGAACACTTTATTGTACTTGTATAAAACCTATGCTTGGACCAGAAAGCAGTTCTCAGAACAGAGCAGGGAAATACTGCATGGTTCAAAATCAGGAAAGGAGTGTGTCAGGGATGCATCCTGTCCCCGTGCCTTTTCAATCTGTATGCAGAACAGATCATTCAGGAGGCAGGGCTTTGTGAGGAGAAATATGGCATCAAGATTGGAGAAAAATTCATCAACAACCTACGATATGCAGATTACACACAACAGTGAAATGTATTAGAAATTGATAACAAATTTATATTTTAATTTATTATAAATGTATACATTTATAGTTATTGTAAATATTATAATAACTATAATGATTGACTACGATAAATGTTAATTAACTGATTAATCTTCATAAGTCTTTTTATTAAACAGAAAATTATTAAAGCTTTCCATTGTTAGGTGCAGTTGAGTCAAGTATGACCCATAGCAACCCTGAGAATAGCAGATCTAAAACTTATCTTATGTTGCACCATCCTCGGACTTGCTGACACATTAGAGCCCATCGTAGCAGTCACTGTATTAAAGCCACTTTGTTGAGGATCTTCCTCTCCTTCATCAATCTTCTGCCTTTCTGAGCATCATGACCCTTTCAAAGGAATTATCCCCCAACAACTTGACTGACGTCTATAAGGCAAAGCTTTATTATCTTTGGCTCCAAAGAGCACTGTGGCTCCACTTCCTCCAAGACTTATTTGTTCTCTTGGCAGTCCATGGGATGTTCAGTACTCTTCTCCAACACTATAGCTCAAAGGCATCAATTCTTCTTCTGTCATCCTTATTCATTGTCCAGCTCTCAGATGCATAGCAAGTGACAAGAAAGGAGAAATGCAGCATTGGGTTTGAAGGAGGATTTATCAACAAGTCTGCATTATGAACATGACATTACCCTGTTTGCTGAAACTGAGGAGGACCTGAAGCACTTGCTACAGAAGGTCAAGGATTGAAGCCTTCAATATGGATTGAGGCTCAATATCAGGAAAACAAAGATTCTCACCACTGGGCCAACTGGCAGCATCATGGTAGATAGTGAAGAGATTGAGAGTGTAAACAGCTTTAGTTTGCTTAGCTCCACAGTCAACAACCGTGGTGCCAGCCGCCAAGATATTAAAAGACAGAATGTGTTGGGGAAAGTCTGCTGTCAGAGACCTCGCCAGAATACTGAAGAACAATGATGTCAATCTGGAGACTAAGGTGCGCCTGATCCAGGCCATGGTCTTTGCAATCACTTGCTCTGCATCAGTGAGCTGGACAATGACTAGAGATGATAGAAGGAGAATTGATGCCTTTGAACTGTGGTGCTGTAGAAGAATATTGCATATACCATGAACTATTAAGGGAATGAACAGGTTCATCCTAAAGAGAGTTAAAGCAGGCTGCTCCTTGGAATCAAGGATTCTGAAACTTTGTCTGACATACTTTGGACATGTTGCAAGGAGGGATCAGTCTTTGGAGAGGGACATCATGCTTGGGAGGGTGGATGCACAATGGAGGAGAGGAAGACCCTCAAAGAGATGGATTGACTCAGTGTATGTCAGAGACAATAAGATTGACAAGGGATAGAGCAGAGTTTAGCGCTGTTGTACATAGGTTCATTATGAGTCACAGTGACTCAACGGCAGATAACAACAACAATAACAATTTAACCTGAGCTTAAAAACTAATTCTAAAGCAAAAGATGAACTGGGGGACAGGGTAGAGAAAAAAGTGCAACAATGAATGAATGGAAATCCAAAATCTCTGCAAATGTTCATTAAAATTAATAAAATAAAATT
>NW_006399874.1:2226361-2227607 GCF_000299155.1 Elephantulus edwardii
GTGGCATCATGTAATATTTGTCCTTTTGTGACTGGGATATTTCACTCAGCATAATGTTCTCCAGAGTCAACCATTTTGAATAATATTGCATGGGTTCCTTGTTTTTTAATGCAGCATAGTATTCCATTGTGCGAAATACTCAACACTTAACAGTAACGTGCAATAGTTAAATTTCATTATTTTTAAAAAGAAAATATCCTACTTCAATACCTGTAATTAAATGTCTGTCGGGTTTTTATTTAATATGTTTAAATGGTTACCAAATTTCTTAATAATCTATGATTCAGTAGAAAAACAATAAGCTCTTTGATGAAGAATTTAATTTACAAGAGTTCATAGGGCATAACACTTAATAATCATTTGTTAAATGAATGCATGAACTTGCAGAGAGAAACTTTTGTAATCCTCTCACCCTCATTCCCTCAATATGGTCATTTCTAACCTGAAGTCCAGGTAATATAGTTGGTGCATACACACACACGAGCTCACATGCGCCCCCTTCCCCCTGGAAATGAGGGAGAAAACAATTACTTTTTCTATTTAGGACACATAGCCATCCTTTCTGTTTACAAAAGAAAAAAAGAAAGGAAGAAAAACAAAGAAATAAACGAACAAACCCTCCAACAACCCAAGTAATTTTATCCATTATCACAAGATGAAACAGTTCCTATGTTTTCATCCTAACCCCTTAGTAATATAACTCTTTACAAGAGTCAGATAAATACCAGAAATTTCTTCTAAGATTATAGACTTAATCTTTTTAAAATTATGCTAGTTTATTTACAAAATTCAAATACATTGTTTTTCAGAGTAGATTCTTCCAATTTCCCTCATGCCTCCATCTATCAAATTTTGCAACTCCAAGATTAATCACCCTTCCCCCTGCACATCCTTATCCCTCTGCTCCCACCCTTCCCTTAATCTTTTTTTCTTTTTTTTGACATTTACATACCTAGCAATATAATGTTCCAGTATTCTTGGCACACTGAGCCTACTTCAGAACTTTATCTGAGCTGTAAGTATCTTACCCTCTAAGGGAGATAAGGAAAGTTTTATTCTTCCTTAAAATGAATAATTAACTAGATTAATGCTTATAGATCTAATTTTCATGTTATGTGAAGAGTGAAATATTTTAGGAGAACTTAAAACATACATATCTTCATATCAGAAATGAGGGGATTTTTTGTTTGGATCAGGAGAGTAGGATGTATTACATGTGCACTAAAAATATATAAAATTTTATTTC
>NW_006399874.1:2227823-2231372 GCF_000299155.1 Elephantulus edwardii
CTAAACTCTGCTCTATTCTGTGCCAATCTCACTGTCTTTGACACACCTGCTCTTATTACTGCAGTCACTGAACCGATCCCTCTCATCAAGGGTCTTCCTCTCTTGCACTGTCCCTTCACCCTCCCAAGCATGATGTCCCTCTCTAAGGACTGGTCCTTCCTTGAAACATGTCCAAAGTATGTCAGATGAAGCTTCAGAATCCTTACCTACAAGGAACAGCCTGATCTCACCCTCTCTAGCATGAGCCTGCTTGTTCTCCATGGTATGTTCAAAACTCTTCTCCAACACCACAGCTCAATGACATTATTAAAAAATAAATAAATAAAAGAAAGTTGGATCTGGAGTGAATTTTTCTTTTCTGCACACATCTTATTGTAGAAACAAGAGGAGGATTGGGCTTATATTATTCACAAAGACTTACCAGAAGAAAGAAAAGCATAGAGGAGCCAGACACACACAGGCATTTCTTGTTATGGAATATATATGCTGATTGCTAGGGAAGTGTGGAATGTTTTGGAAAAGCGATTTCCATATAAGAGAGTGACATCTTCTGTAGGGTTACCATGTCTGGTAAAATGTCCTACCTCAAGGGTGACTAAAGAAAAAATAAAATTCAAAACAACATGGTAAAGATAGTCTTCAACATGAATGGAGCTTAACAAAACTAGACTTTGGCAGTCTGTTCCTAACTGACCCTCCAACAGGTTTCTAGAAGCTGTTAACTGCTTGACAACTCTGACCTAACTCAATGCTTAATGGAGCTGAAGTGATCAAGTGAAAACCTATCTCTGTAAGAAATGAAAGCATTAACCTTCTGTGGAAAGGC
Source organism: Elephantulus edwardii (assembly GCF_000299155.1). Lineage (NCBI taxonomy): Eukaryota > Metazoa > Chordata > Mammalia > Macroscelidea > Macroscelididae > Elephantulus > Elephantulus edwardii. The sequence goes on from NW_006399874.1 coordinate 2,228,650, forward strand.
ATTTCAGTGTCAGCATCTATAAATATGCTATTGTCATTAGCTGCCATCAAGTTGACTATGATTCATTTTAATTTTTCTGGAAAACAGATCTGAACCTTGCACTATCCTGTTTCATCTTCATTATTTCTGAAATGCTCAAGCCTATAGCTACAGATTTTGGAAGCAGGAATGGCATCCACTTCCTAAACAACATGCATCTGGAAACTGTGTGAACTTTGATAAATGATGATCATTACAGAAAGGTTTCAGGTCTTTTGTTCATAGAGTCATTTTGAGTTATGCTCAACTCAATGGCAATCAACAACAATACAGTTACAGTCACTGTCAATCCATCTTGTTGACCACCCTCCCCTGTTCAAAGAAAAATGTCTTTTTTAAAAAGGATTGGCCCCTCTTCACTGTCCAAAGTAATTAAGATGACGTTTCACCGTCCTTGCCTCTAAGGAGTGCCTTGGTTACACTTCTTCCAACAAAGACTTGATTTTTTATTTTGGCAGTCCATGGCATACTCAGAAGTATTTTCCAACACCACAAGGACTAAGGATGACAGAAAAAGTGATGCCTTCAAATTGTGGTACTGGAGAAGAATCTTGAACATACCATGGACACTAAAAGGTTTGTTTTGGAGATGGCGAAACCAAGTTTCTCCTTGAAGGCTAGGAGTTTGAAGCTCTATCTCACATACTTTGGCCATGTGGCCAGGAGGGACTTGGCCTTGCTGCACATAGGGTCGCTATGAATCACAGGTGGCTTAACAACACATAACAACAACAACAAAAACAATATGTCTAATATGACTCACCTCAGTCTTCAAAGCAACATAATTTCTTTGTAAGTATAGTAACATTATATCTAGCTTATATGTTATAATGAAGAACCTATTAATTGCTGTTGAGTTAATATTGACCTATAGCAGACAATCCAGCAAATTTTCAGAGGCTGTATAACAGACAGAAGGAAATTGTCCATCTTTCTCTCATAGAGAAGCTGGAGCATTAGAACCATCAAAGAATCACTGCCTTTGAGTAAGCTGCAAACCTCTGTATGGAATATGCCACTGTTGTTGTTATGTGTCATTGAAGTCACTTGTGACTCACAGCTACCCTATGTACAACAGTCCTAAACCCTGCTCTATACCTTACCAATCTTACTGTTTCTGACACACTTATCTCCATTACCCCAGTGACTGAATCAATCCATCTCATCAAGGGTCTTCCTCTCCTGTGCTGTCCTTCCACCCTCCCAAGCACAAAGTCCCTCTCCAAGGACTGGTCCCTCTTTGCAACATGTCCAAAGTATGTCAGATGAAGCTTCAGAATCCTTGCCTCCATGGAGCAGCCCATGTTGCTGAGACTTTGGTAAAAGAGCTTTTACTTGATTACTGGTCACATTTTTCTGTTTCTTTTCTTGTCTCTTAACTATATTTTCTGGATATTTTATTATGAAATTTTTAGAGTTTAGCATGTTCAATCAGCACTCTTGATACCAGGAGCCAAGAAATTGAAAGACGAATTACATTGGGGAAGTCTGCTGTCAGAGACCTCTCCAAAGTACTGAAGAACAACAATGTCAGTCTGGAAACTAAGGTGTGCCTGATACAGACCATTGTCTTTGCAATTACTTGCTGTACAGCAGAGAGCTGGACAATGGCTTTATCCTATCCAGGATGAACTTGTTTGTTCTTCTAGCAGTCCATGGTATATTCAATACTCTTCTCCATCACCACAGCTGAAAGGAACCAACTCTCCTTCTATCATCCCTAGTCATTGTCCAGCTCTCTGCTGTACAGCAAGTAATTGGTCTGTATCAGGCACACCTTAGTTTCCAGACTGACATTGTTGTTCTTCAGTACTTTGGAGAGGTCTCTGACAGCAGACTTTCCCAATGTAATTCGTCTTTCAATTTCTTGGCTCCTGGTATCAAGACTACTGATTGAACATGCTAAACTCTAAAAATTTCATAATAAAATATCCAGAAAATATAGTTAAGAGACAAGAAAAGAAACAGAAAAATGTGACCAGTAATCAAGTAAAAGCTCTTTTACCAAAGTCTCAGTAACGTGGGCCCAGTGTTTGGACAAAAACGATGAAGAAAGAGGCATTAATAATCATTGACAGGTACTGTCTGTCCTGGTCGACATTTCCACACCAGTAGGCGTGTTTGAGGAGAACACTTTTAATCCTAGTAAAGAATTTCTGCATCAAGACAACAAGCTATTCCATATGTTGGATGGAGTGAGTTCAGCGAGTCTCAGGGAGGGGTATCTGCATTATGTTGCAGGAGGAGGAGAGAGAAAGAAGAAATAATTCAATCCTGAATCATCAGCCCAGCATCAAGAGATCATTAACATAGACTCTGACACTAAGGAAATGTTGAAATTCTTAGACTTTGGCAATCTGTCCAAACTTCTGGTCATTTAGTCCATTGTTGTTATGCTTGGAACTGACTCCTATGACCCTCCATCTGGTTTTTAAAGACTGTTAATTGCTTGAAAGGAAGTTGCTCATATTTCTCCGAAGGAGCAATTGGTGGATTCAAATCACCTGACTTTAGATTGGTAGCACAACTCCTTATCCACAAAGCCATTTCAGAAACCAACTTGGAAACTCTAAGCCTTTTTACTAGGTTGTAGTATTTTCAATAAGCTTGAGGGCTGAAAAACATTGATTTATCAATTTTAATGAATTCATAATAATAAAACAAAATACAATTAATTTGAAACA
>NW_006399874.1:2231472-2246370 GCF_000299155.1 Elephantulus edwardii
ATAAATAAAAATGAAAAATTTCAGTCTGTGAAAACAGATTAATTCAGGAATTCATGAATATAAAGTTTAAACTAACAGCTCACAGGATGGGTTAAGTAGAAGTCAAATTGGTGATCAAGAATGACATCCCATGTATATATCCAAATGGAAATATAAAAATATAACAGGTGAAAACAATAATAACAACAATAACCCACAAAATGAAGCAACAAAATCTAGAACATGAAGCACACAAACTGATTAACATTCGTGTAGTTGTTATCTCAAAAGTGTTGGTGAGATAATGAGAGCAAATTTTTTTACGTTTTTTTATTAATTTAAATGAAAGTTTACAGAGACTTAGCATTTCCAGTCATTCATTTATGAGCTTTTCTCCCTACCCATCCCCTCCCCACAATTCACTCTTATTTTTGAAAACAAAAATAAAAACTCTTTCACTGTTATGCAATCCCTCCTCCCAAGTCCACTCCACTAGCAGCAGCCTTCACTCTGGAATTCTGTAATGACCAGAATACCCATTTATATATGCCTTTTAAACAGTTCTTGCCCTCATCTGTTTCAATGCAAATACATCATTCCTCCCCTCCTTTTCTGTCTTCCCTCAAGCCTGATGTCAGTCCCATTTTACAACAGTGGCCCTGTGCAATATTTGTCCTTTTGTAACTAAGATATGTCACTCAGCATAATGACCCTGTAGTCTGAATAAAGTAAGGGATGACTGTATGGTTTAAAATCAAGAAGGGTGGGCATCACACATGCATCCTTTTCCCATACCTATTCAGTCTATATGCTGAACAACTCATTCTAGAAGCTGGACTTTATGAAGAAGACTGTGGCATTAAAATCAGAGGAAGATTCATGAACAATCTGCAGTATGCAGATGACACAACCTTGCTTGCTGAAAGGAATATAAGAAGCACTTGCTGCAGAAGAAAAAGGACTACAACCTTCAATATAGATTACATCTCAATATTAAGAAAGCAAAGTCCTCACTACAGGGCCAGTAGGCAACATTATGCTTGCTGGAGAAAAGAATGTAATGTTAATTACTTCACCCACAATTAACATCCTCAGTACTAACAGTCAAGAAATCAAAAGATATATTACATTGGGAAAGTCTGCCAGGGACCTCTCCGAAGTACTAAGGAGAAATCATGTCAGTTTATAGACTAACGTGTGCCTGATTCAATTTGTGGTTTATTCCAATCACTTGATATGAGAGCTGATATGATCCAATCACTTAATATGAGAAGTGAATAAAGGTTATAGAAGATGTATTGATAGCTTTGAGTAGTGGTGTTAGAGAAAATCACTGAATAGGTAATGGACTCCCAAAAGAATAAACAGGTATGGCTTGGAGAAAGTGCAGCTACAGTGCTCCTTAGAGGTAAAAATGACACGCATATTTTGGCTCACATACATTGGGCATGTTATTAGGAGGGGCTTTGCCTTGGAATGAGACATTATGCTGGGAAAGGTGGAAGGTCAGTTAAAAAAGATGAAGATCCTCAGTGAGAGGGATTGACAAAATGACTACAGCAATGGGCTGGCTCAAGTAAGTCAGAGATGATGAAGATGTCACAGGATAGAACAGCATTCAGACAGTGGGTCACTATGAGTCACATGTAAGTTGATGGTACCTAACAACAACAACAACATGGATTTAAGAGTGAGTTCTGTGGGCCTAGTGAATAAGGAAGGTGCTGCCAATCCAAAGGTAGGTGGTTGAAATACACCAGCTGCTACGCAGGAGAAAGATCAGTAATCTCCTTTATTTGTTGTTGTTGATTGCCTTCGAGTTGAGCATGACTCATAGCGACCTTATAAACAAAAGAATAAGATTTACAGCCTCTAAAAATCTGCTAAAGAGCTAGCTATGAGTCAATCATAACTCAACAACAATGAGTTAATTTTTTCTTGATGAATCTAAAAGCTGGCAGTTCATATCCAACTAAAGTATTCATGGAAGAGTGCTGACGAGCTGTTTCTGTAATCAAGGAAAATCTATGGCACTTAGCTCAACTTGGCAGCACACAGACAGGCTATCATTGGTTGGAACCAATTCTGTGGCAATTGGTTTGCTTGTTGGCTTTAGAAAATTGTAATTTTATTTCCATATTGAAAAACTTTGATTTCTACTTTATAAAAGTAAAGAAGCAGCATAAACCTAAAAGTAACTGCAAAGTCTCTAAAAGAAAACATAAGCAAATCTCTATGATTGAGCAGGCAAATATTTTTTTAACTGGTCACAAAATTAACAAACTCCATAAGAAAAAAAATGTCTACACTTGGTTAAAATAAGAATTTCTATTTATTCAAAGGCAACATTATGAGGCAGAAATGAAAAGCCATAGGTAAGACAAAATGATCTACTTTTCCTGTTTATCTAAACTGACCAGGTATTTGGCAAGTTTCCTGTAGAGAATGTATAAAAACTCTTACAAATATACAGTAAGAGCTACATAGAAATAATTCAATAAAATATTACACAGAAAGCTTGGTCAGTTACTTCATAGAAAAAGGAAATATATATGGTCAACAGACATAATTTAGTTAATGTCACTAGTTACAAGAGAAGTGCAAATTAAAATCGTTACTGTTGTTGTTATGTGCTGTCGAGTTGCTTGCAACTCACAGCGACCCTATGTACAACAGCTCTAAATTCTGCTCTGTCCTGTGCCAATTGCACTGTCTCCGACACACTCATCTCTATTACCCCGGTCACTGAATCAATCCACCTCATAGAGGGTCTTCCCCTCCTGCGCCTGTCCTCCACTCTCCCAAGCCTGATCTCTCTCTCTAAGGACCAGTCCCTCCTTACAACATGTCCAAACTATGTCAGATGAAGCCCCAGAATCATTGCTTCCAAGGAGCAGCCCAGTTTAACCCTCTCCAGGCTGAATCTGTTTGTTTTCTTAGCAGTCCGTGGTGCCCTCAATACTCTTCTTCAACGCCAAAGCTCAAAGGCATCAATTCTCCTTCTATCCTCCCTAGTCATTGTCCAGCTCTCTGATGCATAACAAGTGATTGCAAAGACCATGGCCTGTATCAGATGCACCTTAGTCTCCAGAGAGACACCGTTGCTCTTCAGTACTTTAGAGAGGTCCCTAACAGCAGATTTTTCCATCGCAATACATCTTTTAATTTCCTGTACTAGGTATTACTAAAAATAATTTTGTGATTCTGATGTTAGATGATAAAGTTCATTGCTGCGGTTCTGTGCCAGTCAAATTTCTTGTAGATCTTTCTCTTTTTTACTGACTTCTTTCTTTATCCAACTTATGTTCTTTTCCATGGACTGGCCCCTCCTGATAGCATGCCCCAAATCAGTGAGATGAAGTTTCTTATCTTTGCTTCTATGAACACTCTGAGTTCACTTCTACCAAGACCAATTTGTTTAGGAGTTTTAGATTTCCTTTCTCCCCCATGCCCTCACCAACACCAGAGTTCAAAGGTATGTATCATAAATTAAAATTAAATGGGTCATACATAATGTGGATGAATATGAAAATTTATTGATCACAGCCATTTGTAGGACAAGAGATGGATAATTTTTAGTAGTCATGAGTTAAAATCAACTTGCCATTGAGTTGGTATATATACAGCAGGAAAAAAAAAACCCTGAGCTAAACAAACTATACACAGAAAAAGATTATTTCTCTATATTAACACATGGATTAATCTCAGAGACATTATTTTGAGCAAAAGAAGCTAGGTATAATACACTTCTTTTTGTTGAATTTTTGTAAACATAAATTCCAGAAAAATTACTGATGGGATATGGGAGAGTGGGTGTTGACAGATAAAGGATACAAGTAGTGCCTTCTGTGGTGCAATCAATGTTTTATATCCTCTCTCCTAAGCCAATCTTACTGCCTCTGACTCACCAAACGTCATTACCCCCAGTTACCGTATCTGTCTCATCTTCACTTGGAGGTCTTCCTCTCTTGTACTGTCTCCTCAGTCTTCCAAGTATGATGTTCTACAAGGACTGATTCCTTCTGACAACATGCTCATATTATGTGAGACAGAGTTTCATATATATAAAGTAAAATATCACTTCATTGTACATTCATCATAATATCACATGTGATTAAATCATATATCAATATAAAAAATGTTGTATTAAGTTATTGTTAAGTGCTGTTGAGTCGAGTGTGACCAATGAACAACAGATCAGAACCCTTTGCTATTCTGTGCCATCTTCACCTTTTCTGACACATTTAAGCCCATTGCTGCAGTTACCATGTGCATCTCAGTGAGGGTCTTTCTCTCTCTTGTTGATCCTTCATCTTTCCAAACATCTTGCCCATTTTAATGGAATAGCCTATGCTAGCAAAATGCTCAAGGAAGCTCTGTTATTCTAGCGATAAGAAGCTTCATTTTGAACGAGTGGAAATCTAAAATCTGTGTAAATGTTCATTAAAATTAATAAAAATAAAAAAATATAAAAAAGAGAAAAAAAAGAAGCTGCATTTTCATCTCAAAGGTACACTGTTTGAATTCACCAGATGGCCCACAGAAGAAAGATGGACAATCAACTCCTGTGCAATTTGCTGCCTCTGAAAACTTCACTGCAGGATTAGCTATGAGTTGGTTTTAATTCATTGGTACACAACAATAATAACAAAGCAACAATCCAAAAGTATCTGAGATAAAACTTAACAATACTTGCTTCCAAGAAGCACTTTGGCTGTATTATTTCAGACATATCTGCTTGTTGTTTTAGCAGTCCGTGGGATGTTCAGTACTCTTCTCCAATACAACTCAAAGCATCAGTTCTTCTGTCATCCTGATTCATTGTCCAGTTCTCAGATGTATTATAGCAAGTGATGCATCCCAAGCTAATGTAATTAATAGAAAGTTAAATCTTCATAAAGTTTTTCTCCTATGCTGTCACTGAATTTATTATAATTAGATTTAAAAATTAGGATATTTGAGAGAAACAAATAAATGAAGAGATAGGAAAAGTAGCAGTAGGAGAGATAAAGACTATAAACAAAATGTGTGTTTTGAGATGCTTTCTACTTAAGTATTTCTCATTAATTTGTAAAGCACCATCATTCTTCACAGTATGTTGTCTTTCTGAAAATCTATGATTAGTTATCATCTTCCCATAAATTTATTTACTTATAAAATCTTCACTTTTCCAATTTTTAGAAAAAATCTAGTGATGTTTTAGATGGCAGTAACCATTAGATATATAAATGAAAAAGTTCCATTTATTGTATCATTTCACAAACTTAGAAATATTGATATTCTCGACAATTAGATTGTGACATATTTTATCTGTTTTAATAAATAAGGTGGAACTGACTAGACCACATGGAAATTGGAAGTTAACTAAGTTTATTGTTGCTGAAATGCTTGTACTTTGATGATGTCTCATTTCCAGTTAACTCAAAGTCCATTGCATCTTTGAAATGGTAAATGGAATTAATAATTTTTTAAAAACAGTTTTGAAAGTGCTTCTTTATAGTGTCAGGGCTGATTAAGGAAGCAGAGGGACCAAATTTTAAAAAGAAATTCTGAGAATTATTTACTTCTTAAAGCTGAGGTTATCATGACAATTTCTGAAGCTAACTTAAACTGCCCTTGTCTTTCATGGTAAAAAGAGAAGTTTAATACACTACCATCCACTTTGAAGCCATTAATATGGATCATACCCTAGACAATTTTTTAATCTTGGGCCTTGTATAGAGTGAATACAGAAAAAGATAGATGCTATTACCGTGATCATCCAATTTACCAAATTTCATACACACACAAAAGATCAGTTATTATTCTACTGGTCTTTTCTGCTATATTTAATTGTATCAACTATTTTTCTATGAACTCTTTGCTCAATTATTGCCAATTACTTCACTCTATTGCATCCACAATCAACATCCATGGTAGCACAGTCAAGAAATCAAAAGACATGTCACAGTGGGGACATCTCCTGTCAAGAAACTCTCTAAAGTTCTAAGAGAGCAAGGATGCCAACTTAAAGACTAAGGTATACCTGATCCAAGCCATGATATTTACAGTTGCTTCTTATGCATTTGAAAGTTGGAAAATGATAAGGATAACAGAAGAATGATTGATGCGTTTGAATTGTAGTGTTGGCAAAGAGTGCTTAATATCTCATGGCATATCCTAAGTGAATGAACAGAACTATCTTTAAATACCTTGTGTTTATTTTCTGTGTCCCAGTTAGATCATCCGACCAAAGCTACCTGTTAGTTGTTCTATATCTTCTCCCTATACTCTTCAATCCATCTTCCTCATTTCATAAATTGTTGTTATTTTCTATCAAGTTGGAACTGATCCATACTTGAACCTCTAGTGGGTTTCCAAAGTCAGAAAAATCACATAAGAGGAGATTGTTCCTCTTTCTGCCTCAGAGCAGCTGGTAAACTCAAACCGTGTGCCTTTGCATTGGCAACACAATTCTTTACCACTGAGCCACCAGAGCTCCCTTCATTTCATGTAGTATTCTGTAATCAAAATATAGAGGTTTTTTCCCTCCACTTTTCTCATTACTTAGAAGCAACTCAATGACTTTGCATTATCTTCCTCTCTCACTATGGATTGTTGTTATTGTGTGCTGTTAAGTCAGAACTGACCCATGCTGATCCTTCAGCACATTTTCAGAGATAATCAATTGCATAGGAGGAGATTACCTAGTTTTCTTTCACTGAGCTGGTGGATTTGAACTTCATGCCTTTAGGATTGCAGGGCAACTTTTAACACTAGGCCATTAGAGCCCTGTAGTGTGAATAGCTTGTCCTTGTCTCCTTTATAGACCATAATCTAGAAACTCACTTCTGTTTTCTCATTATAAACATTTCATTGCAATATCTCTTACTGTTTCTTCTTGCCTTTATTTTTCTTTAATATGCATCTCAGTGATATGTTCTCCAACACATCTTCACTGAACTAACTACTCAAATAAATGGATTCCCCTTGTTCACTTCAACAAAACCTGGTGAAAATTTCTTCCTTGGCTATTACTTTGTGTCATTTATAGACTATAAGCTTCTTGTACGCAATGTGCTGTTTATTATCTTTGTTCTCCAGTGCTTCTTATACTGTTGTTATGTGCCATTGAGTCAGAACTATCCTAGTGGATTTTTGGAGACAGAAATTTGCATGGGAGGAGATTACCTATCCTTCCTAAAGGTGTAAGAAGCACATCTTAAAGTACTTCCTATATGGATGATCATTAAGCAGATATTTTATAAGTGTGGTTTGAGAACGATCTTCTTATAGGGAAGTTCAAATTTATAAATGTTACTCAATCCAATGGCACTGAAACACTGGCTGCAGAAGGTTAAACATTTCAGCTTTCAATGTGGAATGCATCTCAACATCAAGAAAACAAATATTCTCATCGCTGATAGGAAATTTCCTATCAATGAATTAATTTTACTTGGATCCCCAATCAATACACTTGGTACCAGCAGTCAGAAGATCAGGAATCCTATTGCACTGGGAAAGTCTGTAGTCTGGGATCTCTCCAAATTAATGGGGAGTAGTGATTTCAATTTGATAACTGAGATGTGCCTAATTCAGGCCATGGCCTTTTCAGTCACTCACTAGGCATCTGAGATCTAAACAAGGGATAAAGAGAACTGAAGAAGAATGAATGCCTTTGAACTATGGATATTGGAAAAGAGTATCATGGACTAGCACAGAGGACAAACAGATATGTCTTAGAGAAGGTGCAGAAAGTGTACTTCTTGGGGACAAGGATGATAAGCTTTTTCTCACATACTTTGGGCATGTTTCTAAGACAAGGTATTCCTTGGAAAGGGACAAGATACTTGGAAAGGTGAAGGGACAGTGAAAGAGAAGACCCTCAACCAGGTGGATCGACACAGTGATTTCAGTAATAGGTTTGCCTGTGTCCGAGATTATGAGGCTGGCATATGATAGGACAGAGGTCAGATCTGTTGTTCATAGGATCACTGGGTGTTGTAGCAACTCAACAGTACCTAACAACAATAACAACCCAGTACAATAAAAGTGTTACACTAGTTCTGACTATTACCAACATCAGTTTATATACATAGAATTGTAACTGCTGAACAATACAATTGTTTTATTCTTATTTAGACCTATTTATCATTTCAATGACGGCAGTGAAAAATATGCCAAAGGCATTTAAATCAGCACCAGAGTTTCAATTGTTTTTCAGGCAGGATTAAAAAAATGCAAAGTAGACTATTCAGCTTTTTTTTTCTTTTTCTTTTTTGTTGTTGTGTTTTGTTTTGTTTTTCTGCAGATTGTTGCCAATTCCTGGGGAAAGTCCTGGGGAGAGAACGGCTATTTCAGGATTCTTCGAGGAGTAAATGAATCTGACATTGAAAAGTTGATTATCGCCGCTTGGGGCCAACTGACAAGTTTGGATGAACCATAACATCTCATTAAATTTCCATAAGGCCATTCATTTAAGCAACTCCTTAAATTGAAGTTTAGCAATGTGCAGTTCTCAGCATCAGTGGAATCTCTCCTTACTCTGTCATTATAATGTACCTGTTTTCTTGTTTTACCCCAGGCTCCATGTGACTGCTTCCTTTCTATTATGGAGTGCGTGAAAATACTAATAAACAGAGCACCACAGAGTGGATCAACACCCTTGAAGTTCTTAACTTGTCTTTTTTTCCCTCCTTTTGTTTTTTCTCTACTGCTAGTGTCTTCTTAGTCTCTAATAGTTTGCAAACTGTGTGACAGAAACTGTCTTAAAAGTTTATTGGATTATTGTAGAAGCCATCGTTTTTCTCATTGTTCAATAAAGATTTTAGGCGACTAAAAGTAACTGGACATTCATCACCTTACCATCTTTATAATTGTTTCTTTTAGAAGTTCATCAGGTTGTACTGGTAAATTCATCAATTAACCACCTTCGTAACTGTTAGCTTTTAACTTCCAACAACTGTTGCCTTAAATTACACGATTCTTCTCAGTATGCTAGTATTTTGGTTCTTCTCATTTGCTTAAACTTTAACATAACTTGTAACCAGGTCACAGAAGTAAAGTAACTCTCCATGGGAATGGGGCTTCTTTATGGTTCAATGTTCCTTGATAGGGAGACATTGAAGATTGCAAAAGCTTTAAGGCAAACAAGAAAAAGATACTCTATTTTTGGAAGTCAGTGTGTTTGTGTAAAGTCGATTAAAATCAGCTGCAAAAATGTGATTGTGAAGATAACATATTTATTCCCCCAAAACAGCAACATGATACCATGAGTCAGAAAGAATAAATATCCTTTTATCACAACCTCCTCACAGTTCACTGCGTGAGAGTCTAAAAAGTAAGCTAAATTGGCATTAATTTGCATCTAATTTTTCATTTTAGCTCTCTATAGTCAGGGATCTAAAAATAGCATCGCCATAATAGTTGGGAAGGATATAATCTTTTAATAATTCATTGGCATCTTTTAAGTAGCAAAGTAATAAATGAACAAACAAAGCTGGTCATTAAGTGAGTATGCGAAATATAGTTGGAATAGATGCTGTACATAGCCTGAATATCTCCGTAGTCTGTCATCTTAGGATAAAGAGCTGCACTGGCAGCACAAAGGCGAAGGGTTCACATCGACCAGATGCTCTTCAGGAGAAATGTGGACAATCTCCACTCATGCCATTTATAACCTCTGCAAATCTCTGCTGGAGACACGGATATGAAATTGTGCCTATTCGATGACACAAAATAACAAGTGTCACCTCAAAGAGACTGGATGGTATGGTGGTTAAAGCTTCTAAATAAAGAGTTGACAATTTCAATGCATCAGCTGCTCTACGGGCGAAGGGGGTGAGGTGTGACAGTTTGATTCTGCATAGATATACTGCCTGCGGAATACTATAGGACAGTCTCTGTTCTATAGGGTTGCTATGAGTTGAAATTGACTTAATGGTGGTAGACTTGGCTTTGGCTGTTACCTTAACTTCTGATGTGTGGCTTTTTAAAATAGTTAAGTCCAGAGGTGTCCTGATTAAATGAACCAGACAGGCTGAAAAAGTGAAGAAGAAGCAGATAAAGGTGAAGTGTGTCTGCTACTCTTGTTTTCTTCATTAAATACTGAGGCCTTTTCAGAAGAGACACGTATATACTTTATTCTACTTAGAAAATATACATGAGAGAGATCCACCTTGTTAAGGTTGAGTAATAATCTCCTAGAGGCTTAAGAAATCGTTTGGTCTTCTTTCACTTTAGATTCCTCCAGGAGCAATTTTTGAGACAAGGATTTAAGAACAAATCACTTACCTAGGTGGTGAAGAAAATATTGAAAAGGGTAAGATGATGCAAGATAATGAAGCCAATGCTAAAGAGTATATTGTCAAGTAAATTAATACCATGGAAAGCTGATTCTGGCCTCACTGAAAATGTCGCTAAAGAGGAGCCACCACTGGATTGACAGCTGCACCAGAGAAATAGAAATTGCTTTGTCCTACGGTCTAGATGAGCTCTCATGGCCTAGTGTCAAGAAGCAGTGCTGCAATCCCAAAGGCACACAGTTCAAATCCCAGCAGGTGCTCCATGGAAGAAGAATGGGCAATCTCCTGCCATGCAATTAACTGTGTCTGAAAACCTGCTGAAGGGTCAGCTATCAGTCGGTTCCAATTCTATGGTACACAACAGCAACAACAACATGGTCTGGATCCTCACCTCTTATACAGAAGACATTAGTTTCCTTCTTGGTCAATGAACTTCATATGCAACTACACCTTCTTGTCAATGGACTTTTACATATCGTTTGATGATAAGCAGGTTTCAGTGTAGCTGGGTAAGTCTGTAGTCAGGGACCTCTCCAAATTATTGAGAAACAGTTTGAGGACTATAATGTGCCTGATTCAGGCTATGATTTTGAGTCACTTACAATTAATCTGAGAGCTAGACAGTGAATAAGGATGACAGAAGAATCGATACCTTTGAACTATGGTATTGGAGAGAGTGCTAAAGATCCTCTGAATTGAAAAATACAAACAGGTATGTCTTGGAGAAGGTGTAGCCAGAGTGCTTCTTGGAGGCAAAGATGATGAAGGTTCATCTCACATATTTTGGGCATGTTTCTAGGAGAAGTTATTCTTTGGAAAGGGACATCATACTTGCAAAGGTGCGGGAGCGGCAAAGAGAGGACAGCCTTCATCCAGGTGGGTGGACAAGGTGACTGTGACAATAGCCTTGAGTATGTCAGAGATAGTCACGGTGGAATGGGATAGGACAGTGTTCAGATCTGTTATTCACAGGGTTATTATGAGTCATACTTGACTTGACAACACCTAACACTAACAAGAAAAGGGCCCAGAGTTGTATATACGAAAATCAGAAAATGAACATTCTAGATATAACAATTTGACTCACACATAAGGTATTTATTCTCCAATAAATGGAGGTATAATATGAATTGAGCTAACAATCAATTATTTATTCATTGCAAATACCTTTTATCAGAAAGGTAAATGGCAACTACACACTTGGACTTCACCTGATGGTCTACACAGGAATTAGATTATTACATCTGTGGAGGGAAAAATTGTTGGAGAAGCTCAGTATCAACTGTGAAAACTAGATTAGGTGCTGATTGTGGAACAGATCATCAGCTACTCAAATACAAATTCAAACTGAAGATAAAGAAAATGAAATGAAATCCACAAAAAACAAAGTTTGACCTTGAGTCTATCCTACCTGAATTAAAAACAAACAAAGAAACAAACCATCTCAGGAACAGGCCTTGAGCACTAAAGAGTGAAGACCACATGAACTGTGAAAGGATATCAAGAATATCATCTAGGAAGAATACAAAAAGGTCATTACAAAGATAGAGGACGGGGAAAAAATACCAAGATGCATGTCAGAAGAAACTCTGAATATTACACTAGAATGCTGAGAAGCCAAAGAAAAGGAAATAAATCGAGAAGATAAGGAGCTGAACAGAAGGTTTTAAAAGGTAGCTTGGGAAGACAAAGCAAAGTATTATACTGAAATGTGCAAAAAGTTGGAGTCAGAAAGTCAAAAAGGATGAACTCGCTCAGTATTTCTAAGCTGAAGGAACTGAGGAACAAATTCAAGCCTCAAGTTGCATTACTTAAAGATACTATGGGCAGAATGTTAAATGATCCAGGAAACATCAGAGAAGAAGGAAGGACACAGAGCCCCTGTACCAAAAAGAACTGGCTGACAAAAAGAATTTAATGAAACAACATATGACCAAGAGGCAATGGTGATGAAGGAGGAAGTTCAAGCTGCTGTGAAGGAACTGGCAAAAAACAAGACTCCAGGAATTGATGGATATGTTTCATTATCAAATGCCTTTTCATAGTCAATAACAGACATATAGACATTTCTCTGGTATTATTTACTATCAGACAAGATTAATTTTACACTGGTGATAATATCTCTGACGTCTTCAAAACCTGGCTTATATTTCTGGTAGTTCTTTGTCTATGTACTGTTTCAACCATTTTTGCATAATCTTTAGCAGGATTTTGCTTTCATCTCATGTCAGTGATATTGTTCAGTAATTTCCACACTCTGTCAGGTCACCCTTTTTGGAATGGGAACAAATATCAATCTCTTTCAGTCAGTTAGTCGGATAGTTGTCCTTAGGATTTCTCATTTGAATGTGTGGATCATAACAGATTATGGCTAACTAACATTGACAAAAATGGCGGATTCCTAGAACCCTTGATTGTGCTCATGTGAAAAATTATACTTGGACTAGGAAGCAGTAGTAAGAAGAGAGCAAGGAAACACTGCATGGTTCAAAATCAGGAAAGGAGTGTGTCAGGGATGCATCCTGTCTCCAGACCTTTTCAATCTATGTTCAGAATATATCATTCTGGAGGCTAGACTTTATGAAGAGGAATGTGTCATCAGGATTGGAGGAAGACTCATCAATGATCTGTCTTGTGAAGATAACATACTCTTGCATGCTGAAATGGAGGATGACTAGAAGTGTTTGCTGTGGAAGGTCAAGGACTGCAGTCGTCAGTATGGATTGAAGCTCAATATCAAAAACACAGATTCTCACCACTGAGCCAACTGACAGCATCATAATTGATGGAGAAGGGACTGAGATTGTTAAATTTCAGCTTCCTTGTTTCCACAATTAACACTTTTGTTACCAGCAGTCAGGAAATCAAAAGATGAATTGCGTTAGAAATGCCTGCTGTCAGGGACCTCTCCAGAGTTCTGAAGAACAACAATGTCAGCTGAGAGACTAAGGCTTGATCCAGGCCACGGTCTTTACAATTACTTGCTATGCATCAAAGAATTGGACAATGACTAAGGATTACAGAAGAAAAATACATGCCTTTGAGTTGTGGTGCTGGAGAATATTATTGAACATACTTGGAACTCCCAAGACAACAAACTGGTCTGTCCTGGAGAGGGTGAAACCAAGGTGATCCTTGCAGGCAAGGATTTTGATGTTCCGGCCCACATACTTTGGGCATGTTGCCAGAAGGGGCAATTCCTTAAAGAAGGATATCATGCTTAGAAGACTGGAGGGCACCACAGTAGAGGAAGACCTTGGATGTCATGGGTTGACATGAACTGTGGTAATGGGGATAGATACATGGAGACAATGAGATTGGCTCAGCATAGGGCAGGGTTCAGAGCTATTATACGTACGTAGTATTGTTATGAGTCACAAGTGACTTGAAAGAACATAATATCAATAACAATGGCAGCTATTAATAAAATCAATTAGCTTAGCATAAGACTAGGTTCCAGTGTCACAGAAAAAACTCCACTGAAATGAAATGCATCCTCTCATTGCTGGATTTCAAGGTAATATCCTTTGAAATGGTACTGGTGAGGTTATGTTAACAGGGCACTTAGGATATTTCTACTACATGGAATAGGCAGTGGAAAGGTCTATATATTTGGTATGTAACTTTTTAGGGTTCCAGTCTATGCTTTCAAAAGAAGATCTTATTGTTTTGTGCTTAAGCCTGTGTTATTTCTTGCCTCACAAATTTGCATCTTATCTCATTCAAAATTGTTGTTGTTAAATCCTGTCGATTCATAGATGACTCATAGTGACCCTATGAACAAAAGACCTGAACACTTGTATAACTTTCATCATTTCTCATAGAATTTCTGGAGGCAAAATCTTCCCTGAGTGTTTTAAAAGAACTATTTGAAAATTCTCTACTTTATGCATAAAATAGAATGAACTTTGCTAGTAAAGGTTTAACTAATATAGTGGAAACCTCTCCTAGTGTTTCAAGCAGAAAGTTTATCCTCACCTCCTCACTTGCCCTCCAAAATTCTATCAATGCCTTTCATTTGCTGATTCTGCAGAAAGATAATTAAGAAGCTATGCAATTAAGATATCATGGGCTAGCTATCATCTACTAGATATAGAACAGAAAAATGAAATCAATATCAGTGTAGAGCTCTAGAGAGAAATACAGCAATGTAGAGAAATAAGTTATTTATACATTTTACATAAATCTTAATGTCAATTAAGATAATTCACAGGAATATTTGTCAATATGACCTTAGTTCCTGATTTATATCTTAAGTGCTTTAATAACATTTTGCTATTACAATGCCTTTTGTTGATAGGGTTTCCGACCTGTTTAGAATATGTTATGGTCTATACGGAGAAAGATTCTTCATTACACTTTCCCCCCCAACAATAATTTCTAAAGAAACTGATGATTTACCATCATTACCTACAAAAGGAATTATATTGATATAATCGCAGCACATTTATTTATCTTTGGGTTGTTGTTGTTGTTGTTATGTGCCGTCGAGTCGTTTCTGACTCATAGCAACCCTATGCACAACAGCCCTAAACCCTGCCCTATCCTGCGCCAACCGCACTGCCGCCGACACACCCATCCCGATTACCCCAGTCACTGAATCGATCCATCTCATAGAGGGTCTTCCCCTCCTGCG
>NW_006399874.1:2249362-2256269 GCF_000299155.1 Elephantulus edwardii
ATAACCCTTCTCATCTGCCAAGTCCCTTCAGAAAATATCTTCCATTGTCCAACCCATGATCTGACAGCTTGTATCTTAAGCTTTCTTGGCTTCTGTGATTCCAAAAACATTGACCAATGACATTTTTCTTTTGACCAGTGTCTCTTAAGTTTAGTTGTACTGTCTCCAAGGGAAGTTGACGTGTCCTGTGGAACTCTTGTGTAGATTATATTTTCCTTTCTGTGGCCCGAGGGCCCGCCGGTTTTGCTAGGTCTGACCTGGAAGACGCCTCCTTTTGCTGTTATCCGAGGTGACCTTGCCTGGTGACGCCTCCTCCCTCCCTCTCTGGCCGGGTTTCGCTGGGTCTGACCTGGAAGACGCCTCCTTTTGCTGTTATCCGAGGTGACCTTGCCCAGTGATGCCTCCTCCCTCCCTCTCTGGCCGGGTTTATCTTTGGGTAGGACCAATTTTAATTTTGAAAGAATAAAAAATAGCCACTCAAGCATTGTTTTATAAGATCTTCCACAGTAAAATACATCTGTCCACTGAGTGCTATTGTATCAAAAGATAGATTCCTAAAGAACTGAGTACTGACATTCCTTCTTCAGAAAGGTCGGTGGTGGGTGGGTGGGTGGGGAAGTCAGTTTAACAACTGACAAGGGTGAGATGATTGAAAGAGGGGATAATGCCCCCTATTTTCAATCTTAATTCTCTGATACATCATTTTGGTGTCCTATCGGATAGAAATATTAAAAAGTCATTAGTAGGTTAACTAAGTAACAGCAGCACCATCAGTAAGAGTCTTATTAATTAAAAAGGAATGGCAATAACTTTTTTGTTCTCTTACTCACTCTTTAACTCTCTTGTAAGGTGAGCAATTAAAGTATGTATTTTCCAAGATATGGTACATGGAAGACTTGCATTCTGAGATTAGAAGGGGAAAAGATACCAAGTTATATTGAATTTCAAATAGCATCTTATATACTGCATTTTGATTCACAAATCATAGATTGCTGAGAAGTCCTATGCTGTTGTTGTTATGTGTCATCGAGTCACCTGGAAGTGACCTTATACACAATAGTTCTAAACTTTGTCCTATCTAAGACACACCTAACTCCATTGCCTCAGTTACTGTGTCAATCCATCTCATCCTGGGTCTTCCTCTTCCACACTCTCTGTCATTCCAAGCATGATGTCCTTCTCCAAGAACTGTTCCCTCTTGATAATGTGCCCAAAGTATGAGAGATGGAGCTTCAAAATCCTTGCCTCCATGGAGCAACATGGTTTCATGCTTTCTAAGACAAACCTGTTTGTTCTTTTGGCCATAAATTCAATGTTCAACACTCTGCTTCTGCACCATGACTCAAAGACATTGATCCCTAATCTGTCATCCTTGGTTATTGTCCAACTCTCAGATGCATAGCAAGTAATTGCAAAAACCCTGGCCTGGATCAGGAGCATATTAGTCTCCAGATTGACATTGTTCATTAACACTCTAGAGAGGTCCCTGACAGTGTATTCCAGAACTACTTATGCATCTAACAATCTTTAACAATAATAGTAAGATCTAATAGTTTGCAGGAGTGGCATCCACTTCCTAAACAACATGCCTCTGGAAACTCTATGAACTTTGAGAAACCATATAGAAAGGCTTCAGGTTTTTTGTTCGTAGGAGCCCTATGAGTCTTGCTCAACTTAACATCAATCTACAACAATAATAACAACAATAATTTGTCTTTGGAAGCAAAGGGCTTTGATTTAACTTAGTCTGTTTATTAAAGTTTCTCTTTTTACGTTTGAATCTAAGTACTAAATAGACAAAATACATAATGTGTAAGAGTTGACTAACAGGCAAGGCAACTATTTTTATTATTTCACTTGTATCATTTTTCATACTGTTTTTAAAAGGGGGGGAGTGGAAACAAAGCAGAAAAAAAAAAAACCAAATGAAAACAAACCAAGTAACGGGAGCTGCTGCCCCTAGTGATATTGTGTATAACTGTCAGGTTGTCAAGTGAAAGTTCAACGGTTCAAACTCACCAGCAGTACCTTGGCGGAAAGATGAGCAATTTCCTTTCATAAAGTTTGACCTTTTCAGACACCCAGTGAAGGTTGACCAGGAGCTAGAACCAACACAACAGATATAGGGTTTTGTTTCCGATAGTAAAGTCTAAAAAACATCACTGGATTTCTGTCCTTATTTCACATGAAAGCTCCATATATATATAATTACATACAGTGGCTCCACATAGCGCCACACACCCTTTTTATCTAAAAATTACCAATAATCTATATACTATTTATTAAATATTTACGACATGCCTGCAAAATTCAGTGTAAAAGAGAAAGGCTTTTATCGACAGATTGATACAGTCGCTGAAGAAAAGACCCTAAGAGTAGCAGAAATTGTGAAAATGATGTAAACCTGGACAATATAGCATTTTGTTGTGCATAGGGTTGCTATGAGTGAGGGCCAAATCAATGGCATCTAATAATAACAAAACAAACTAGCTGATATGCTAAATATTTGACCCATAGCAAGGATCTGCCCTGTTTTATCTCACCTGCTGGTAAGAAGCTGCATAGCAATCCCAAAGGCATGGTTTGAATTGACTAGCTGCTCTGTGGGAGAATGGGCATTCTCTTCCCATATATGATTTACTGCCTCTGAAAACTAGCTGAAGGGTAAGCTATGAATCAGTTCCAACTTGAAAACTCACAATAATTTTTATAGAACACATTCTGTGAGATACTGGCCCAGATCCAGATGTTTTAAATAGAAAGTGCCATAGTGAGTTCTATGACAAAGTTGATATGCTCTAACCTTTGAATTTTTGTGTAACTGGGAGGATTTGGGTTGGGTGTTTTGTGTCCAAGGGAAGTGGGCCTATCTCTTTGGGTTCCCTCAGCTGGTGGGAGTGCAACTATCTCTTAGATGGGACAGCAAAGAAGCAATATGGTGCTTTGAAGGTGGAATTTGATCCTGTTGAGTATTACCCAGAAGTGACTGGAGCAGTACATCAGGAGAAATGCCAGATGTGCAGGCTGGGTTTAGAAGAGGACGTGGAATTTAGGACATCATAGCCAACATCAGATGGGCCTTGGCTGAAAGCAGAGAGTACCAGAGGAATATCTATCTGTGTTTCATTGACCATGCAAAGGCATTTGACTGTGTGGATCAAAAACAAATTGTGGCTAACTTTAAGAAAAGAAAAAAAAAAGAGGATTCCAGACCACTTGATTTTGCCCACGTGAATCCTATACTTACCAGGAAGCAATAGTCAGAACAGAGCAGGGAAACACAGCATGGTTCAGGATCGGAAAAGTGTGAATCAGGGATGCATTCTATCTCCTTATCTTTCAATCTACATACAGAACAGATCATTTGGGAGGCTGAACTTTATGAAGAAAAGTATGTCATCAGGATTTGAGGAAGTGAAATCAACTGTCTGTATTATGCAGATGACCTAACTTTGCTTGCTGAACCTGAGGAGGGCATGAGAAGCTTGCTGCAGAAAGTCAAAGACTGTAGTCTCCAATATGGATTGAAGCTCAATATCAAGAAAACAGAGATTCTAACCAGTGGGCCAATTGGCAGCTTATGGTGGATAAATAAGAGATTGAGATTGTTAATAACTTCAGCTTGCTTGGTTCTACAATCAACACTTGGAACCAGCAGTCAGGAAATAAAAGAGATAAATTGCATTGGGAAAGCCTGCTATCAGGGACCTCTCTAGAGTACTGAAGAGCAACAGTGTCAGTCTGGAGACTAAAGTGCATCTGATTCAGGCCATGGTCTTTGTAATTTACTTGCTATGGATCAAAGAACTGGACAATAACTAAGAATGACAGAAGAAAGATTGATGCCTTTGAGTTGTGGTGCTGGAAAGAGTGTGGAACATATCATGGACTACCAGAAGAACAAGCAGGTCTGTCCTGAAGAGGAAACCAGGCTGTTCCCTAGAGGGAAGGAGTTTGAAACTCTGTCTCACATATATTGGGCACATGGCTGACCAGTCCTTGGAGAAGGATATTAAGCTTGGAAGGGTGGAGGGACAGCACAGGAAAGGAAGACCTGGATGAGATAAATTGACCCAGTGACTGGAGAAATGAGATTAGTGTGTCAAAGATGATGAGATTGACTCAGAATAGGTCAAGGCTCAGAGCAAATGTACATAGGATTGCTGTGAGTCGCAGTTGACACAATGACATATAACAACAACAACAGGAGCATTTACCTTTATTTATAGGGAGTGCTGGTGGCACTAGTGGTAGTCACATATTACACAGCAACCCAAAATCTTGTGGTTCAAATACACCAGCTAGCTTCTTTGCAGAAGAAACATGAATAATCTCTTGTGTGATTAACTGTCTCTGAAAACCCCCTGAAGTGTCAGTTGTGACTTGGCTCCAACTAAATGGTACACAACAACCGTTTAATTACAAATCATCTTTGTCCTTACTCTTAGAATAGAATTTTGCATTCTACCTTAGGTCTGAACAGCATCCCCCTAAAAATAAACAAACAAACCCCAAACTCATTTGAGTGAAGTTTCTGAAGCTGTAAACAAACAAACAAACCCCAAACTCATTTGAGTGAAGTTTCTGAAGCTGTAAACAAACAAACAAACCCCAAACTCATTTGAGTGAAGTTTCTGAAGCTGTAAATATTTATGGTAGACTTTCCCAGATCTTAAAGTGTCTGGTAGATTCTAGTGACTGAGTTATGATTAGATGTCATGTAACATCTAAGACAGTGTGAAATATTAGAGAACTTGTATAGCAAGACTGGGCTGTCTTAATGCCATTAAAGTGAGATAAAGAACTGTCTTTCAATGAAGTGTTATGAGATGTCTTAGAGGTGTGGTGTTGGAGAAGAGCACTGAACATCCAATGGCCAAGAGAACAAACAGATATGTTTTGGAGAGGGTGCAGCCAGAGGGCTCTTTGGAGCCAAGAATAATGAGGCTTTTCCTCACATACTTTGGACATGTTACTAGGAGGTGCTATTCCTTGGAGAAGGACATGATGCTGGGAAGGGTGGAGAATCAGTAGAGAAGAGGAAGAGCCTAAACCAGGTGGATTGACACAGTGACTGCTGCAATGTGCTCTTATGTGTCAGAAAGTGTGAGGATGACACAGAATAGAAGAGGGTTCAGATCTTTTGTTCATAGGATTACTATGAGTCATACTCAACTTGACAGTACCTCACAACAACAACAACATTTAGTTTCATTATTTCTTATAAGGAATACGTATTTTTCCGTTGGTGAGTCACAATAACTAACTCACTAAGGGTACTAAGCATAGAAAGATTTTTTTTAATATATGATTCAAAATTTAGCCCGGTATGCATCAAATTTATGAATAAACTGAACTCAAAGAGCTACAGGAGGGTGAAAATGGCTTTATTGTTTTCCACCAAATAAGCTTTGCCAGATTTCTCTTTTGCAACTATTTAGTCTGATTATGAGAATAGTATCATGTCAATATTTAAATCACTTTTAAGTATTAAGATAGTCTTGATACTAAAAGTCAAATTTTTAAATTCATATCCAATTTAATGATCTCATCCTCCAATCCTACAAGCTTAAACTTTTCTTCTCTCTGCCGTTCTCACTGCAAGCCTAATTCCTCACTTAGAGATTGTACTGAAAGAAGTCTATCATACGACCTAACTCTTAAATAAATCAATGCCAAAATTTTTGTTTGTATCCCCTTTATGGGTAAGACTTCAAAGATGACAATAGAGTTGAAATGGGAGTGTGAAGAGGAAAAGATTATTAAGAAGGATGGATTTACTATTGTCACTGATTCTCATTTGACTGTGGCTGGCTTCTCCTGGTGTCCTTTGAGGACAGAAATCTGAATTCTGGCTCTTTTGTGAGATTTAGAATATCAAACCCACTGTCATGGACTAGATTCTGACTCATAGATATTCTCCATTGGCTTTCTCACCCTGTAAGTCTTTGCAGGAAGGGACTATTCATGTTCCTTATGTGGATCAGTCGGTAGACTTGAACTCCTGAGGTTTTTGTTAGCACCATGATATGTTTTCATCAGAGTTCCTTATAAGTTTTGACATAGAGTTTTTTCTAGTGGTTCTGCAGGGATCTCTTCCCTTTAGAGCTCTCTGATGCAGGTGAGATACCCTTTAGATGATTTCTTGCAATGCCCCACTTAGTTCCTGTCTTCATAATCCACCATATAACCTTACTGCTGTGATCCACTCAATTTTGCATCTTAATCTCTCTGACAATATGTCAACTAAGCTTAAACACTTGCATTATTTTTGAGTGGCTAGTGGTAAGGAACTGTCAATCCAAAAGCAATGGTTTGAATCCATCAGCTGCTCCATGGGAAAGAGGGCAATACACTCCCTTGTGATTTACTGCCTCTGAAAACCCACTGGAAGGTCAGCTATGAGTTGGTACCAGTTCGACAGTAGACAACAATTAGAACAACAGTACATAGGAAGCTATGCTGCTAAAGGTATTGTCTCTGCCAGTTGAAATTCACCAGAGGTTTCATAGGAGAAAAGGGGGCTTTCCCCTCCTGAGCAATTTACAGCCTCCAAAAACCCACTTGAAGGGAAGAAAGAAGGAAATAGAGCAAAGAGAGGAAGAAAAATACTAGAACAGAAGAGATCAGTGGGTGGATGGCTGGGTAAAGGAATAAGAGAGATATGCAATGAGGATTTGATAAGAAGTTGTTATAAAAGGCATTGATCAATTGTAATTGTAATTGCAGCTATAGGGCATAATGTATATGAATGACTAAATAAAAATAAAAACCCAATAGAATATCTGTTGGAGGGTCAGCTATGAGTTGATTCTGACTGGACAGCAATGTGTTAACATACTCCTCTTTAATGATACAAAATTCATCAGGTTACTTCTTCTTATATCACTATATGTAGGAATGTGTG
>NW_006399874.1:2256369-2271223 GCF_000299155.1 Elephantulus edwardii
TTTTTCCCTTTAATTTCTGAACAAAAATGATTTGTCTGTTTTATGTTTTCCCTTCAAAGAAAAAGGTTTTGATTTTATTAATATTATCGATTGTACCTTTGTTTTCTGTCTAATTAACTTCTCTCATATTTATTACTTTATTTCTAAGTTTTTTGCATGCATTTTCATTTTTCACCTTCTTAAGTTGGACTCTTAGTTCATTAATTTTAAGCTTTTCTTATGTTTCAATTTAATCATTTATGTAGGGTGTTCTCTAAGCCTTTCAGAATAATCGTTGCTTTTTTTTTAGCACTTTATAATCACTATTACTCAATTTTTAAAAGACAGCGTATTTTCTAAATACTCAAACATAGAGAAAAATGGCATAAAACAGTTTTATTTTTTCCTGTATACTCTCTTACATGATCTCTGCTCAATAAGTTTATAAATACAGAAATTATTTAAAGGCATAATTTGCAAACAATATGATATGATACTTAACTGATTTTTGTCTTGTGTTGACAGTTGCTTTATTCACTTTGTGGTTGTTTTATACCATCAAGGTGTAACTTGCCCATCGCTCATCCTCTAGTGGGTTTTCAGATACAGTGAAAGTTTGCTGCTCTTTATCCGGGAGAACTGGTAGATTCGAACCCTGCACCTTACAGTTGTCAAAACAATTCCTTAGGAGAGTTCTGATGGCCTAGTGGCAAGAAGCTGCACTGCAATCCCAGCCAGAGATATGTGGTTCAAATCCCCCAGATGTTCTGCCAGAGAAAGAGGGGCCATCTCCTCCTGTACTAGTCAGATCCAATTTGACGGTACACACACACACAGAAAATAATAAAATTTAAAAAGATTTAAAACACCTAATTTTATATAAACTTACTCATTTAAAACAAAACAAAACAATTCCTTACCACTAAGCCATCAAAGCTCCCTACTATTCACATAAACTTCTGATACATGCTTGAATAACTGGACAGGGGACAGTGATGTTTACTCATAAGAGCAATATTTCAAAGCAGAAGTCACTGTGACCAAGACATTAAGTGGTAGTTCATTAATTTCAGATGATAATGTTCTATCTTTGAAAAATTGTAAAGCATATCATCACTTCTTTGTCACTTTCTTTTTTTTTAGACAATGTAAATAAAGTTGCAAAAATCTAGGCTGTGATAGAAATACCTTTGCTTTTTGAAAATCTGTTTCAGATTTTGCAGCATGGTGTATTTCTCTTGTTATTAGGTGCCCTCAAGTCAAGTACAACTCAGAAACCCTATAAAAAACAGATATGAACCTGTCTTACCCTGTGACATCTTCACAATCTCTGACACACTCAAGCTAATTGCTGCACACACAGTGTCAATCCAGTTGGTTGAGAGTCTTCCTCTACTCCATTGTCCCTCCAACTTTCCAAGCATGATGTCCCTCTCCAAAGTGCCGAGCCTCTACTAATAATATGTTGAAATTACATGAGACAAACCTTTATCATCTTTGCCCCCAATGAGCAGTCTAACTGCATTTTTGCCAAGACTTTTGTTTGTTTGTTTTTTGGTTTTGTGGTTGGTTTTCATTTTTTTCCCCTTCTTAATATAAAAAGGTTGTTTTATACTGGTTTACTTACAAAGTTCATATACATTGTTTTTCACAATGAATATTTCCCATTTCCTTAACCCATATCTCCCTTTCCCCATTAAATTGTGCAACCCTATGATTACTCGCCTCATCCTCACCCCTCTGTTCTTACCCTCCCCCCCTTAGATTGACAAAAACATTTTACTAGTTATCTATTTCGACAAAAATGGTCTTATACAATATTTTTTCCTTATGTCACTGAGTTAGTTCACTTAGCATAATGTTGTACAGTCCCTTCCAAGTTAGGTAGTGATTTACAAAACCAATGCTCCTGCATAGTATTCCATTTTGTGAATGTACCATAATTTCTCAATTCATTCGATTGTGGTTAGACATTTAGGCTCTTTCCATGTTCCTGCAATGATGAATAATGCTGCTATGAACATTGGTGTACAAATCTCCTTTTGTGCCTCAGTTCTCATTCTTTTGGAGTTTACTGCAAGCAGTGAAATAGCTGGATCATGTGGAATTTCTATGTTTAGCTTTGAGGGGAAATGCCAAAGTGACTTCCGGAGTGGTTGTACCATTTTACAATTCGGCCAACAATATGTAAGACTTCCTAACTTGCCACATCATCTCCAACATTTATTATTTGCTGTCCTGTTAAGCTTTACCACTGCTACTGGAGTGAGATCATGTATCATTGTGGTTTTGATTTGCATCTCTCTTATTGTCAGTGATTTGGAGCATTTCTTCATGTATCTGTTGGCCATCTGAATATCTTCCACTGTGAAAATTCTTTCCATGTCTTTTGACTATTTTGTAATTGTGGTAACAGTCTTTTCCTTGTGCAAGCCCGGTAGGAGTGTAAACTTTTAATGTGAAAATGTTATCTGAAATGATATTGTCAAATATTTTTCCCCAAATCAGTAGGTTTATTTTTCCTCTGTTGGAAAATGTTTATGATGCACAAAGGGATTTAATCTTCATCAATGTTATCATCCCTAGATTGTGTATTTCTGGCTATATTTGGCAGTCTCTTTCTATGGTAGACTAGGTCATCTAAGCTTGATCCCAGTTTGTCTCTGATGAACTTTATGGTTTGGGGCTTTACTCCCAGGTCTCTGATCTACCTTGAGTTGATTTTTGTATATGTTGATCTTGTTTCAGCTTTCTGCAGTTAGCAGTCCAGTTTTATCAATACCATTTGTTGAAGATGTTGTCATTTCCCCTGTTTGTTCTTTGGACAGTCCATAGTCAATATTCTTCTTTAACACTTCCATGTAAACACACCAATTCTTCTTCTGTTATCCTTATTTACTTTCCAGATCTCAGAAGCATATCAAATGCCACAAAAGACTGTGACCTCAATCAGTGCACCTCTAACTGACATCATTTTTATATTGTTGTTTGGTACTGTTGAGTCAACTACAACCCAGAGTGACCCTCTGAACAACAGATCTGAACCTTTCACTATCCCTTACCATCCTCATACTTCTTGACACACCAGAGCACATTGCAACAGTCACTGTGCCAATCCATCTTGTTGAGAGTCTTTCTTTCTTTTACTGACCTTCCACTATTCCAAGCATGATGTCTCTCTAACGAATGTCCTCGCCTAGCAAGATGTGAAATGAAGCTTTATCATCTTTTTTTCCCAAGGACAACTCTGGCTGCTCTTTTTCAAGACATATTTGTTTGTTCTTTTTGTTGTCTATGGAATGTTCTGTATTGTTATCCAACACCACAGTTCAAAGGCATCAATTATTCTTCTTTTATTCTTATTCACTATCCAGCTCTCAGATACATAGAAAGTGATAAGAAAGACAACAGCTTGAATCAAATGAACTTTAGGCCTTAAATTGACAACATTGCTACTCAATAATTCGGAGAGGTCTCTATATACAGACTCTCCCATTGCTATACATCTCCTAATTCCCGACGGATTATACCAAGGATATTTATTATGGATCCAAGTAATATGAAATCATTGACAACTTGAAATTTTTCTCCATTTATCATGTTGTTGTCTATTAGTCTAGTAGTAATTATGTTTATTTTCTTGACACTGTGATGCACTCCATATTGAAGGCTATATTCTTAAATTTTCTTCAACAATATTCCTCTTTTAGCAAGAAAGGTTGTGTCATCTCCATAATACAGATTAATTAGGAGTCTTCTTAGATTCTGTTGCCACATTCTTCTTCATATAGTCCAGCTTCTCGAATATTTTTCTCATCATACAGATTCACTATATATGGAAGCAGGACACAATCCTGACACATTTCTGTCTTTATTTAAACCAGGAGGAGTATGGCATCAGAATTTAAGGAAGACTCATCAACAACCTGTTTTATGCAGATGACACAACCTTGCTAGTCAAAACTGAGGAGGTCCTGAATCACTTGCTTCAGAAATTCAAGAACTGTAGGCTTCAAAATGGACTGCAACTCAACACCAAGAAAACAAAAAGTCTTACCACTGGGCCTATTGGCAACATCATGATAGATAGTGAAGAGATTGAGATGTTAACAGCTTTAATTTGCTTGGCTCCACAAACAGCACTCTTGGACCCAGGAGCCAGGAAATCAAAAGATAAATTGCATTGGGAAAGTCAGCTGTCAGAGACATCTCCAGAGTACTGAAGAGCAACAATGCCTGCCTGGAGACTAAGGTGCGCCTGATCCAGGGCAAGGTCTTTGCAATTACATGCTATGTATCAGACAGATGGATAATGACTAGATAATAGAAGGAGACATGTTGGATATACTATGGACTGCTAAAAGAACTCACAGATTCATCCTGGAGAGAGTGAAATCATGCAAGTCCTCGGAGGCAGGTATACTGAAGCTCCAGGTGGCATACTTCGGGCATGCTGTAAGAAGGGATCAGTCCTTGGAGAGGGACATTATGCTTGAGAGGGTGGATGAACAGCAGAAGAGAGGAAGACTCTCTGTGAAAAGGATTGACTGAGTGATTGGGGTAATGAGGGTAGGTGTGTCAAAGACAATAACATTGGCACAGGATAGAGCAGGGTTCAGGGCTATTGTACATAGGATCACTAGGAGTTGCAGGTGACCTGTCGGCAAATAACAACAACAACAACAACAAATGTTCAATTGCTTTGCTCATACAACAGTCTCTTGGTCTAGATACAAATTTTTCATGTGCACAATCAATGCTCTAGAATGACTATTCTTCAATGTTAGACAATCTGTTATGATCTATACACTCAAATGCCCTTATATAGTCAATAAAGCCCAAATAAAATTTCTTCTTGTACTTTTTTCTTTCAGCCAGGATCCATCTAATATTAGCAGTGTTATACCTAGTATCATGGGCCTCTTTTTTCCACATAAAATTTATTTCATTTTAATTGTGATTTTGATGAAAGTTTACAGAAATGTTCAATTTTCATTTATCCTTGTTGCACAACGTCCTACCTTCCCCTCCCTTTCTCATATTCCAATTCACTTTATTTACGTTTTAAATATATATTCATTTTTGCATAATTTCTTTCCTCCTCCTCCTTGCCCCCACAGTCCACTTTGCAGAGCATCTCTTGTTCTGGACTGTTGTCCTACATATGATGTCTAGTCATATATTCCTTCTTTTTAATTTTAAATAAAGGTGTATTTAAAAAGTTTAAATATCTTTCCAATGTCCTTCACCCTCTCCGTCAAATTTTATAACCCTATAAGTGAACCTCTACCCATCTTCACACCTCTGCTTCCACCGTCATCCACCTTACATCCTCATATTCATTCTATGGTTTTATGTAATATTTGTCCCAATAGTGCTAAGTTAGTTCACTATGTATAATGTTCTCCATAGGCTCCCAAGCTATGTATAATTTACAAAAATCATTGCTTCTGCATGCCGTGTACTATTCCATTGTGTGAATGTACCATAATTTCTCAATCTATTCAATTATGGTTGGATATCTGAGTTTTTTCAATGTTCTTGTGATGGTGAATAATGCTGCTTTGAACACTGGTGTACAAGTCTCCATTTGTGCTTCAGATCTCCTTTTCTCAGGGTATATAGCAAGCAGTGAAATAGTTGTATCATATGGAATTCCTATGTACAGCTCTTTGAGGAAGCACCAAACTGCCTTCCAGAGTGGTTGTACTATTTTACAATCCCACCAACAATGTACAAGTATTCCTATCTCACCACATCCTCCCTAACATTTGTTACTTGCTGTCCTATTAAACTTTGTCCCTGATACTGGAGTAAGCTAATATCTCTTTGTAGTTTTAATTTGCATCTCTCTTATTGCCATTGATTTTGAGCATTTCTTTACCTGTCTATAGGCTATTAAATATCTTCCTCTGTGAAAATGCTTTCCATGTCTTTTGTCCATTTTGTAAGTAAGTTACCATTCTTTTTCTTGTGGAGGCTTAGGAGTATTCTTTAAAGCTTGTTCTGAGACACTTGTCTGAGATGGTATTGCCAAATATTTTTTTCCCAGTCAGCAAGTTTTCTTTTCACCTGTTGAAAAAGTTGCTGATGCACACAGGGATTTAATCTTTAGAAGGCCCCATTAATCAAATTTATCCTCTTCAGACTGTGTATACCTGGCTGTATTTGGCAGTCTGTTTACACCACAGACTAGGCCTTCTAAGCTTGATTCCAGTTTGAACTTTATGAACTCTATAGTTTTGTGCTTTATTCCCAGGTCTCTGATCCACCTTGAGGTGATTTTTGTGTATGGTGTGAGATGTGGATTTTGTTTCAGCTTTCTGCAGGAGGAATTCCAGTTTTGTCAGCACCATTTGTTGAAGAAATTGTCATTTCCCTATTTGATTGGTTTGATTTCCTTGTTGAATATCAGTTGATGATAGATACCTGGACCTATTTCTGGGTTTTCAATTCTGTTCCATTGGTCTATGTGCCTGTCATTGTACCAGTACCATGCTGATTGGGTTACTACTGGTGTGTAGTAGGTTTTGAGGTGGTCAGGAAATGCTATGCCTTCCACTTCATCTTTGTTTTTCAGAAATGTCTTACTTCTTTTGCTTGTTTTTCCTCTCCAAATAAACTTGACAATTTCCTTTTCAATTTCCTTGAAAAGTGAATTTTGGTATCATAGTTTCCAACTTTTGCATTCCAGTCATCAATTATCCTCAACACATCTTGATTGCACGTTTGTTCTATTTCAGACTTCAAGATTTAGTAATTTTTAAAAAAAAAATTTCTTGCTAATACTGACATCATTATTCCTCAATGATACACTGAGGTCCCTGACTACAGACTTTCCCAAGTGCAATAAGTCTCTTGATATATTGACTGCTGGTACCAAATGTATTGATTGTAGATCCAAGTAAAGTGAGTTTGTTGATAGTTTCAAAATATTCTCCATCTACTGTTTTCTTGATTTTGAGATGCAATCCATATTGAAGGATGCTGTGTTTAGTCTTCTGCAGCAAGTGATTCAAGTCTTCCTCACATTCAGCAAGCAAAGTTGTTTCACCTGCATAAGTCTTCCTCCAAAAATGATGCCACATTCTTCATAGAGTCCAATTTCTTGAATAAATTTCTCAGCATACAGATTAAATAGATATGGAGAAAACATACAACTCTGATGCACACCCTTCCAATTTTAAATCCTGTAGTGTTTCCTTGATCTGTTCAGTTCATATAATAGCCTCTTGCTGTATGTTTAAGTTTTTCCATGAGCACAATTAAGTTCTTTGATTCCCATTCTCCTCAATGTTAGCTGTAATTTGTTATGTTCCACACAGTCAAATGCCCTGCAGAGTATGGTATTATGATTATCATAAGAGTTTAGAATGAAAGTTGCAGAGTGGAGTATACTCGGGGTGCCGGGGTGGTGAGGTGTGCAGGGGGATTATATACCAATGAAGGAATTTTTCTTTTACTTTTGAAAGAGAAGAGTGAACTGGGGGTGGGGGTGGTCAGGAAGAAAAGTGCGACAATGAATGAATGGAAATCTAAAATCTCTGTAAATGTTCATCAAAATTATTATTAGTAGTAACAATAATAATAAGTCCAAATAGACATTTTTCTGCTATTCTTTGCTTTTGGCCAGGACCCATCTGATATCAGCAGTTATATCGCTGGTACCATAGCCTCTTTTAAATCCAGCTTGGATGTCTGGAATTTCTCTATATACTCTTCTGTTTTTGAATGGTCCTAAGAGCTAAATGATTTCTCCTTAAACCATTTTAATATTTGGTATGTTGAATTTATGGGTATTATACCAGTAAGTAAAAAGATATTTGCTAAAAAAAATACAGCTTTATTCTTATCATTGCACTTACTCTTGGAAATTATCGTTTCCAATCTTTTTAGCCCTGAATCATTACTGCCTAATGGGCTTTTAGCTTATGAAGTAATAATATAAGCTAAAATGTCTTTCCTTAGCAATAGCAGTTTAGAATCAAATTAGCTATTTTTGACAGAATATTTTACATAGTAACATATACGTATGTAGAGTGATTACCTGAATTATTAAGTGATTACAATGACAACCTAATCTTCCTAATTGAGTACATTGATGAAAGACACCTGAAAGATACAGAGCTATTAGGCTATTTTCCTCTGTGCATATCACAGAGATTCGCTTTGTAATTTCAGAGCAGTCATTAAATTAGTGGTTTCAGTTTTTCATGTTCAACTAAGTTAGCCTACTAATATTGTTTAATTTTTTTCTATTTACTGAGTACTATAGAATAGACTATACATGATCTCCCTTCATTCAGGAGATGGATGATCTGTCAAGTTTAAGATGATTTAACTTAAAGGGAAGACAAACTATATCTTCTTACTAACAGTAAATTTTTAAAATTATTCCAGGTGGAGAGAAAACAGGAGATCTTATGCATCTTTAAAACAAGTCTTAGATATAGCCCTCTCCCTCTTCATGGTTCAATCTGACAGGTGCCTAAGTGTAAACAGCTAGCTCTCAGAGTTCTGCATAGGCTTTTTTGTGTGCATACCATTAGAATGGGAATCCAAGAAAACTTAATTGTGCTAGTGAGAAACCTATACTTGGACCAAGAGTTAGTCATCAGAACAGAGCAAGGAAACACTGCATGGTTCAAAATTGGGAAGGGCGTACACCAGGGATGTGTCCTGTCTCCATACCTTTTTCAACCTGTATGCAGAGCAGATTACCTGGGAGGCTGGGCTCTATGAGGAGAAATGTGGTGTCAGGATTGGTGGAAGATCTATCAACAATCTGCGTTATGCAGATGACACAACCCTGCTCACTGAAACTGAGGAAGACCTAAGCTCTTGCTGCTGAGGGTCAAGGACTGCAGCCTTCAGTATGGATTAAGGCTCAATGTCAAGAAGACAAAGATTCTGACTACTGGACCAGTTGGCAGCATCAGGATGGATGGTGAAGAGATTGAGATTGTTCCCAGCTTTAGTTTACTTGGCTCCACCGTCAACACTCTTGGCACCAGCAGTCAGGAAATTAAAAGACGTATTGCGATGGAAGAGTCTGCTGTTAGGGACCTCTCCAAAGTACTGAAGAGCAATGGTGTCTCTCTGGAGACTAAGGTGCATCTGATACAGGCCACGGTCTTTGCAATCACTGGTTATGTGTCAGAGAATTGGACTATGACTAGGGAGGATAGAAGGAGAATTGATGCCTTTGAGCCGTGATGCTGGAGAAGAGTATTGAGGGTACTATTACTGCTAGAAAACAAGAAGTTTCAGCCTTGAGAGGGTTAAACCAGGCTGCTGCTTGGAGGCAAGGATTCTGAGAATTTATTTGACATGCTTTGGACATGTTGAAAGGAGGGATTGGTCCTTGGAGAGAGACAGCATGCTTGGGAGGGTGGAGGGACAGGGCAAGAGTGGAAGGCCTTCTATGAGGTGGATTGACTCAGTGACTGGGGTAGTTGGGATGGGTGTATTGGAGACAGTATGATTAGCACAGGACAGAGCAGAATTTAGGGCTGTTATACAAAGGGTCACTATGAGTCACAAGCAACTCGATGGCACATAACAACAACAACAACCCTTGAATGGGAACCTCATAGCTGATCCCCCACTGTATTTTTAGAAGCTGTTTAATTTCATGAGTTGCAATTTAAGCCTCAAGTTGCAATATTGACATATGCTACGTGCAAAATATTGAATGACTCATAAAGCATAAAAAAAAAGATGCAAGGAATACACAGAATCACTCTACCCAAAACAATTGACAGTGAAAAATTAAAAGAGGCAATGGTAATGAAGAGGAAAGTGGAAGCTCCTTTGAAGGCATTTGCAAAAAATAAGGCATGGGAAATCAAAGGGATACCACCTAACTACTTTCAATGAATACATGCAGCTGTGTATACACTCATCAATGTATACCAGGAAATTTGGGGGATACCTATTTAGCCAATGGATTGAAGAGGTCCATACTTGTTCTCACTCCCAAGCAAGGTGATCCAACATATTGTGGAACCTATAAAACAATATCATTATTATCACATGTAAGCAAAATACTACTGAAGATCATACAGAAACAGCTGGAACAGTATACAGTTAGGCAACTGCCAAAAGTTGAGGCAGAGTTTAAATGAAGCTGTGGAATCAGTGCTATCATTGCTGATGTCAGATAGACTCTGGCTGAAAGTAAAGAATACCAAAGGCATTTGACTGTGTATATCATAACAAGATATAGTTACCATTGAGAAGAATGGTCATCCTGGAACACTTACTTGTGCTCATGTGACTCCTTTAACTAGACCAGGAGGCTGTTGTGTGAACAGAGAAAGAAAACACTAAATTGTTTAAAATTCAAGAAGAAAGTGCATTTAAAAATAAGAAGAGAGTGTGTGTTATATTCTCTATGCATATTATTTAATTTGTATACTGAGCAAATTATTTGAGAAGTAGGACTCTATGAAGACGAATATGGCGTCAGGATAGGAGGGAGAATCTTCAATTACCTGTTATGCAGGTAACACAACCTTGCTTGCTGAAAGTGAGGAGGACTTGAAGCATTTATGGCAGAAGATCAAAGAATATAACCTTCAATAGGGATTATATCTCAATGTCAAGAAAACAAAAATTCTTAACGCTGGACTGATAAGCAACATGATAATAAATGGAGAAAAAATTTAAACTGCCAACAACTTCATCTTACTTGGATCTACAATTAACACGCTTGGTACCAACAGTCAGGAAATCTGGAGATCAGCTGCACTGAGAAAGGCTGCACTTAAGGGATCTTTCCACAAAAGAAAGGAAGGCAATCCAATCCTGTGCTTTTAACAGCCCCAGCAACCAAATGAAGGCTCGGTTATGGATTAATTCTGAGACTCATCAGAACACTTGAGAATCATCAGATAGCCACAAGGTCAAATGGGTAAGTCCTTGTCTACCAACCAGAAGGATGACTTTTCAAGTCCACATAAGGCCATGAAATAATCTAATTTTAACTGCTTTGAGAAATCTGGGACACCTGGATACTATGTGTCTGTCATTCTTGTTAATTGTTGTGTAGTTGGCTTACTATTTAAGGCATTTTCAATCACAATAGAATCTTGGTAGATCAATGGTGATTTGCATGGAATGTACTGGCTTCTATCTAATCTTCATATCTATGGACTAATGCTCATTTTGTGTATAAAAGTCTCCATATAGTGACTCAATTGTTCCAATTTTCAAGTGGTTCTTTAAGAAGCAAAACAAAACAAAGGAGGACTTTGAATTGCACATGTTGCTAAACGTGAGTATGTATAACCTCATTTTAGGAGAGCAATATGGAAGTTCACTTCTTTTTTTTTTTATACTGGTTTAGTTACAAAGTTTGAATACATTATATTTCCCTCACACATCCCCACCCTCCAAATTGTGACCCTACGATTAATACACCCCACCCACCCATTTTCACCGCTCTGTTTCTAACTTACTGCTCCTTTGATTCTCATAATCATTTGACAATAATGATTTTATACAGTATTTTTCCTTATGGGACCGAATTAGTTCACTCAGCATATAATACTCTCCAGTTTCTCCCAAGTTAGGTAGTAATTTACAAAATCATTGCTCCTGCCTGCTGCATGGTAATATACCCAAAGATAAAAGTGAGTCATTTTAACTTCTAAAAGAGAATTCTGATATCTCTTCACAGATGAATTTCTTTTGGTCCATTCAATATACTTTGTCAATGTCACAATTCGAAGGTCTCAATTCTTTTTCAGACTTCTTTAGTCTTTGTCTATCTGATCATAGAAATGACCAAATTAATCACTTCAACTCAATAGGATCACTTTTACTACTTTGGTCCTTTCAGCTACTTTTGGTTTAACAATTACTAAGTCGATTACAGAGGGTTTTATGTTAAAATAATAAAAAAAAGAGAAAAAATATTTCAGAAGCACTGTGATTCTTTGTTCACATAAGCACTAAGTAAAATAGAAGAACAGCATGAGCTCTGTCTTTTGACTTTGTCATGCTCTGTATGAAGTCTAATTTGAGTTTAGAAAAATTATATCATCACCAGAACTAGCTTTGTACTTAAAGCATTAATGAGTAGTGAAGGGCTTTTCAGTAACATGTAAAGAAAGGATCTGTAGAAGAGGGACAAAATAAAAGATGAAAAGACTTTGATTTTGACTCTGTGGGGGAATCGGAGCTCCTGCAAAGAAGGCAGTAATTATTGTGTTAATTACCTAGCAGAAATTATCCAAATTCTTCTCCTGTAACTTTTTGGACTCTTCTCCTATGTCTTTCCAATTTACTTCTAAAAATAAGTT
Source organism: Elephantulus edwardii (assembly GCF_000299155.1). NCBI lineage: Eukaryota > Metazoa > Chordata > Mammalia > Macroscelidea > Macroscelididae > Elephantulus > Elephantulus edwardii. Next base: position 2,268,657 of record NW_006399874.1, read on the forward strand.
TAACTCACTCTGAAAGAGTTATAGTTGGAGTTACAAAGAAATTAGTGGAACAGGTAACGAAAATATACAAAAATATTCTCCTCTCATTTCCAAGCTAGAGTACTAGTAGTGTGTCTGCAAGTTAAATGTTCCATTGCTTAACTATTATTATAATATGAACTTTGGTAATGAACTGTTTCAAAACCCAATTAAAAATGATGAGAAAAGACTAGGCTGAAATGAAATATTTTTAATGTTAATTCAAATAACTCTATGAAGCTATTTGTTATAAAACCAATCATCAATGCATTGATACTCTGTGCTGTCTAATATATTGCAATAGTAACATGTAAAAACAGTAAATCTATTGGAAAAATTAGTTTAGTATGAATTTTATTCTATATAAAAATAGCCAGGCACAATCTCCTTAGAGATGGAAACATAACTATAGTACCAACAATTTTCAACCATCTTCCTTAAATATAGTTTAGATAATTCGCTGATGTTATCAAATTGAATTACTACTCCCTGTTTTTGAAACATGGTGAAGATAAATTTTTGGTTTTAAAAAGAAGTCTTCTCAAATTAGAATAAGGTAGGTACAAAACTTGTGTAACTTAAGCTTTGAAAAGTAAGTGATGAAGGGCAGACATAGTTATTCGGATAATAATAGCATTCTTCACTGTATTCATAACTCATTCAGCTAAGATTACTAGCAGAGCAGTTATAGAAAGTGTGGAGTAAACAGAGTTTCAAATGTTTGATTTTCTGTATACCTCCATAATTTCTATCATCAACAGTCTCTCCTTCATCCACTTCCCTCACTCCTCTATGTCTCTTAGATTTGATGGTTCTCTGGAAAGTCTCCCCAAAACTCAGACGAATGACTGTAGATACGCAGACCAGTTTTGTAGAGAGTGGTGAGCAATGCAGACTATCAATTACAGTATAGATGTAAGACAGGAATCCCCAAACAGATAATTAGCAGTTGGCTCTCATGGGCTTATATAAGCCTCCAGTAGAGTGAGGCTTCTATCTCACACTAATCCTATATCCTTAATACAATAAATACTTCAGAACAAATAGAAAGAAACAAACAAACAAACAAAAGTCCCAAACAACAACAACAAAATACCCCACAAAAAAATCAAACAGCTAACCAACAGCTAAGAAAGATGCTTTGGACAACAAACCTCTGACTCCGCAGATTACCAACTGACTTTTCTAGCCTTTAACCTTTATATTTGAAAAATTAACATTTTCATTACATAGTAGTACATAGGGGTAATCGGGATGGGTGTGTCAGAGGCAGTGCGATTGGCACAGGATAGAGCAGGGTTTAGGGCTGTTGGACATAGGGTCGCTATGAGTCGCAAACCACTCGACTACACATAGCAGCAACGACAACAACAACATTTTCATTAAAATAATAATAAGAACGGTGTTCATAAAAGTATGCAACCCTGAAGCTTCATGACTCATGCCTTAATCTCCTCCATTTTTAGATAGATAATTTCTGATTTACCCATCCTTATCAAACCAGTATTCTGAAGAAACAAGCATATTCTTTCTCTGAAGAACGTTCTGTTCCAGTTAAAACATTTAACATCTGCATCCATAAGAAAAGTCCAGTGAAGGGTAAGCCAGGAGGTTGCAGCAGTCAACACTTGCTAACAGCATTAAACACTTTATCTTTATCTGCTTAAGTTATGATGAGCTCATCTCCAGCCATCAGTAGCTAGGTCCAAACGGGCATCAAAGAAGCCACATTTATTCCTGTGTTCCCAACATGGTGGCATTAGCCCCTCAATCAGTCTTAGCCCCAACATGTGGCCAAGTCACCAACATGGGGCTAAATCCTCAAAGCAAGAGTCCTCATGACTCCCTGCTCTTCAAGCTAACAACCCTTTTTACCACTTATCCATACATCTGTGTGTGCTAAGTTAACAGTGCTCATGGAACATGTCCAAATTAGGCCTGTCTCTTCATTATTGCCTACCTCTAAAAGTAAATCTCTTAAAATATGCAAGGTGAATCTGCAAATACATTCAAGTGCCCATTTCCTTGGAGTACTGGGTGTGCTTAATTTTCCTGTAAGCTAAGCTTATTATGCCCTCCGGTTCTACTGCTTCCAACAAGTGTTTCCCTAGGACAAAATGTGGCATTCTCCATCCATAATCTGTGTTTTAATATACCTTCCAAATGATTTTGAATCATTGTAGTATTTGAAAAATAATTGTTTCAGAAAAAATGCTATTGTTGTAAGATGCCATCAAGCTGTATACAACTCATAGTGACCCTTTGAACAAGTTTGAGCTCTGTCTTATCCTGAGCCATCATCATCATCACAGACACACTTAAGCCAATTACTGAAGTTGCTATGTTAGCCCATGTAACTGAGGACCTTTCTTTTTTCACTGACCCTCTACCTTTCCATGCATGATATCCCTTTCCAAGGAATAGCGCCTCCTAGCAACTTGACCAAAAAAGTATATGCAATGAAATTTTGTCATTTTTGCCTATAAAGAGGAAAATCTAACTGCATGTTTTACAAGACTTATCTGTTTATATATATATATATATATATA
>NW_006399874.1:2271323-2274859 GCF_000299155.1 Elephantulus edwardii
ATTTAGGCAGCTAATGGAACATTCTGTGCTCTTCTCTAACACCACAACTCAAATGCATCAATTTTTTATATTCAGATCTCAGATGCATAGCAATTAATTGGAAAAACCATGGCCTGAGACAGGTGCTCTTTAGTCTTCAAATTGACATTATTGTTAATTAGTAATTTGGAGAGATCCCTGAGAGCAGACTTGTCCAATGCAACATGCCTCCTGATCTCCTGATTACTAACTAGTATCAAGGGTCTTTGTTATATATCTGAGTAAGATGGAAATCATTGACAATATCAATCATTCTCCGTCTATCCTGATGCTGACTAAACAATCTAATAATGGGGATCGTCTATGAGGGAGAGAATATTTTATATTTTAGGGCATTATGTTTATCGTAAGAGTACGGAATGAGGTTTGCAGAGTGGATTATATTTGGGGTTGGAGGATGTGTGTGGGGGATTGCGTACCAATGAGGGAATTTTTCTTTTGCTTTTGAAGGAGAGGAGCAAACGGGGGTAGGGTGGGGAGAGGGGTGCAACAATGAATGAATGGAATTCCAAAATCTCTGTAGATGTTCATTGAAATGAAAAATAACAAAATTAATAAAAAAAGAAAATAAAAATAATGGAGATCTTTGTCTTCTTGATGTTGAGATGCAATCCATATTGAAGGCTGTATTCTTTTTTTATATATATTTATCCAGAAGTCAGCACAAACTTTAAAAAAAAAGAATAAGCCATATCTTACTGTTTGAGCATTAATAATGGCAAATGCACTGGCATGTAGACTTGGAATTACATTACTAATTGGTAATCACTACAGTGATTTTTTTAACAACTATTACATTGTCTTCTAGTGTTAAGCATTCTGTAATGGACTTTAGCATATACTTGTCTATCCTCACAAGTACTTTGTGTATGAGTATTCTAGGTTTCTACTTTATATTGATTTGCATACAAAATTTGTATACATTGGGTTTCACACTTTCCTTCATTCAGTTTGTTTTTCATACAATCATTGCTATAAAATGCTTTTTGTAAAATTAATCACCATTGATCTGGTCTTACCATTACCTCTTCTTCTCATGTCCACAATGAGTCATTCTTAATTCCTTTACACTCTCCATCCACCCACCAGCCTCTGTGTCCCAGTAATTTCACCACTGCCCTCACTCAATCTTCAAACTCTTTTCCTTCTCCCCTTGGATTTTATACCCATTTTACTAATTATCCTTCTTTTTGACAATGATATTATGAAGCATTTGTCCTTATGAGTCTGAGTTAGTTCACTAAGCATAATGCTCTCTAGCCTCTCTCATGTTATGTAGTATTTTTTGAAATTGTTTCTCCTGATTGTTGCACAGTATTCCACTGTGTGATTGTAGTACAATTTCTCAATCCATTCAAAAGCTGCACTCTTCGATTCTCTACAATCAGTGTTTATGTCCTCTTCACTTCTAGCAAGAAGTGTTATGTTACTTGCATAGCACAGGTTGTTGCTAGGTCTCCCTCCGACTCTAATCCCATATTCTTTATCATAGAGTACAGCTCCTAAAACAATCTGCTCAGTATAAAGATTGAATACATATGGAGAAAGTGTACAACACTGATGTCCATTTTTCCTGATTTTAAACCATGAAACATTCCCATGCTCTGTTTGTTCATCTAGTTCTTGGTCTAGCTATAGGCTTCCTATAAGGATAATTAAATGTTGTGGGGTTCTCATTCTTTTAAGTGTTAGGCATACTTTGTTATGATCCACACAGCTAAATGCCTTTGCCTAGGCAATAAAACCCAGATTGACGTACTTCTGTTATTCTCTGCTTTCAGCCAGGATTCATCTGACATCAACAATGATACCCCCAATGCCACATCCTCTTCTAAACCCAGCTTGTACTTCTGGTAATTCTCTGTTAATGTACTGTTCTAGCCATTGTTAATTATCTTCAGCAATATTTTGGTTGCATGTGATAGTAAAGATATTGTTTGAAATTTCCACATTCTGGTGGGTCATCTTTCTTGGGAATGTGTACAAAAACAGTCAGTTGGCCAGGTAGCTATCTTCCAAATTTCCTGGCATAGCCTGGGGAGTACATCTAGAACTGCATCTATTAGTTGAAACATTCGATTGGTAGTCTATCAATTCCTGGGGCTTTACTTTTGCAAATGCCTTCCATGCAGCTTGGACTTCTTTTCTCATTATCATTGGTACTTGTTCTTATGGTACTCCCTGAATTTTTTCATTGTCTCCTATTAGATTATATTCACCCTCCTATTTTAAAAGGCATTTATTCATTAGTATGGGTCTGGAATCCAGGTGGGGAGTATTCTGAAGCAGCCTGAATCTACAGAGGTTCTGATTTCTGGGTCTGGTGAGACACTGGGTGCTGTGTTTACCGGCCATTGGCTGTGAGTTGATTTCATTCGGCCTCCTATTTAAAAAGGCTTTTTGGGCCCTCAGGCCTGTGAAACTCAGACCTGGTTTTAATTGTTTTTGGTCAAACATTCTTCTAAGTGGTATAGAACTTGTCTATTTTCGATACAGAGGTAACTCATGGTTGCTGCGATGCTAAACACTGTGATACTGATGTGTCAAATGTGTTAATGGTTACCCATGGTGGACAGTGTTTGGTGGAACTGCCCAATTAAAACAAGCTTGGAAGCAAGAGTGGCATCCATTTCTGAAATAGTTTGTCTCCAGAAACTCTATGAACTTGGAGAAACAATGAAAGTTATACAAGTGTTCAGGTCTTTTGTTCATAGGGTCACTACGAGTCATCTATGACTTTACTACACTTAACAGCATTGGTACATCACTTGTCTGATAGTTTGCTATGCTAGGGTATCCTAATGGGTTTCTTTGGTTTGTGGAAACTACATTATAAGTGTTTCAAATGCCCAAAGGGTTATCCATGGTGGAAAGGTTTCAGTAGATCTCCTAGAAGATAGAGTAGGAAGCAGGATTGCTCATCTGCTCCTGAAATAACAGGTCTCTTAAAACCCTATGAATAATAGAAGGATAAAAATCTTAGAGATAGTGCTCAGTTTGGAAGTCACTCAAACTAAGGTGAAAGAATTGGAAGCAAGAACTCTTTGTAATTGCTATATGGACTCTATGAATGTAGGAAAGCTGGTAATTGTAAAAATGAGATGGTATATTCTTCCATTCATCCAGGCCTCATTTTGTTTCTTGTAGTAATATTTTGTAATTTTCTTTAAATAGAATTTTTGTGTTTTTAGTTAGATGGACTCCCAAGTATTTAATAGTGTGGTTAACTATTGTGATGGGTATTGTTTTTCTTAGCTCCATTTCTATATTCTCCTTGACATTGTAGATAAATTCAATTGATTTTTATATGCTGATTTGTATCCTGCCACTTTGTTGAATTGGTTGAGTATGTTTAGTAATTTTCTCACTGAGTCTTTAGAATTTTCTAAGTGTACTAGCATGTTGTTGTTGTTGTTGTTATGTGCCATCGAGTCGTTTGCGACTCATAGCGACCCTATGTACAACAGCCCTAAACTCCGCTCTGTCCTGTGCCAATC
>NW_006399874.1:2282523-2308435 GCF_000299155.1 Elephantulus edwardii
AAAGCATCCTTGATTATAGCAACTCGAGGTTTGAATTTGTTCTTCAGTTCCTTGAGCTTAAGATATGCTGAGCAAGTTCGGCCCTTCTGATGTTCTGACTCCAACTCCTTGCACATGGAAGAATATACCATGCTCATGGATAGCAAGAATTGATACTATGAAAATTACAATTCTACCAAAAGCAGTCTACAAATTCAATGCAACTCCAATAAAAATACCAATTTCATTCTTCAACGGGCTAGAAAAGGCAATTTCAATTTCATCTGGAATAGTAAGAGATCCCAAATAAGCATAGCATTCCTTAATAAGAATAACAAGTTAGGAGACATCTCGCTCCCTGATCGCAAATTCTACTACACAGGAGTAGTGGTCAAGAGAGCATGGTACTGGTACAGTGACAGACATATAGATAAATTCAATAGAATTGAGAACCCAGAAATTAGCTCAGCTACAGCACACCAACAGAGAACTGCCAGAAATGCAGGCTGGATTTAGAAGGGGTCATGGTACTAGGGATATTGTATCTAATGTTAGATGGATCTTGTATAAAAACAGAGAGTACCAGAGGAATGTCTCTCTGTGTTTCATTGATTATACAAAGGTGTTTGTGTGGATCACAACAAACTGGGGCTAACTCTGAGAAGTACGGGAATCCCAGAACACTTGATTGTGCTAATCAAAATCTATACTTGGACCAGGAGGCAGTCATCAGAACAGAGCAAGGAAACACTATATCATTCAAAATTGGGAAGGCTGTATGCCAGCGTTGTGTCCTATCTCCATACCTTTTCTATCTATATGCAGAACAGATCATCCAGGAAACTGGGCTGTATCAGGGGGAATGTGGCATCAGGATTGGAGGAAGCCTTATCAAAAATCTGCATTATGCAGATTACACAACCCTGCTTGCTGAAACTGAAGAGGATCTGAAGCGCTTGCTTACAGAAGTTCAAGGACTGCAGCCTTCAGTATGAATTGAGGCTCAATATCAAGAAAACAATGATTCTCACCACTGGGCCAATTGGCAGCATCATGATATATGGTGAAGAATTTGAGATTGTTAACAACTTTAGTTTGCTTGACTCCACAATCAACACTCTTGGCATCAGCAGCCAAGAAATTAAAAGACGTATTGTGTTGGGAAAGTCTACTGATAGGGACCTCTCCAAAGTATTGAAGAGCAAGAATGTCACTCTAGAGACTACAGTGCACCTGAAACAAGCCATGGTCTTTCCAATCACTTGCTATGCATCAGAAAGCTGGACAGTGACTAGGGGTGACAGAAGGAGAATTGATGCCTTTGAGCTGTGTTGTTGGAGAAGAGTATTGAATATACCATGGATTGCCAAGAAAACAAACTGGTTCATCATAGAGAGAGTTAAACCAGGCTGCTTTTTGGAGGCAAAGTTTCTGAAGTTTCATCTGACATACTTTGGATATGTTGAGAGAAGGGACCAATCCTTGGAGAGGGACATCATGCTTGGAAGGGTAGAGGGACAGTGCAGGAGAGGAAGACCCTTGATGAGATGGATTGATTCAGTGACTGGGGTTATGGGAGTAGGTGTGTTGGAGACAGTGATATTGGCACAGGATAGACCAGGGTTTAGGGCTGTTGTGCATAGGGTCGCTATGAGTCGGAAACAGCTTGATGGCACATAATAACAACAACATCTATGATCAACTGATTTTTGACAAGGAGAGGAAAATATGCAACAATGAATGAACACCGTCCAAGTTTTCTGTAAACTTTTGTTAAAATCACAATAAAACTAATTTCTTAAAAAAATGAGATGGAGCACATGAACTTTTATATTCTCAGCTTTAGTGAACTGAGATGAGTTGGCATGGTTCACTTTCAATCAGACGTTCAAATGATCTATTATTCCAGGAGAGAAAAACTGAATAAAAAAAAGAATTTATATATATATATATATATATATATATATATTAAAGTACCATGCTGTAAGTGATAGGATACTATCTATATATATACAGGAAGGACTGTTAATAAGACTATCACACAAATATACGCACCAATGACTAAAACAAAAGAGGAGAAAATGAAAGACTTCTACCAGCATTTACAGGCAAAAATTGGCCAGACATGCAATAAAGATGCATTAATAGTTACTGGTGACTGGAATGCAAAATTTGGAAACAATGAGGAAGAAATAGTAGTTGGAAAGTGTGGTCCCGGTGACAGAAATAAGGTTAGGTAATGATAGAAGAATTGACGCCTCTGACTTGTTATCTTGGAGAAGAGCACTGAACATGCCATGGACGGCCAAGAGAACTAACATATATATTTTGGAGAGGATGCAGCCAGAGTTCTTTTTGGAGGCAGGAATGATGAGGCTTCACCTCCCATACTTTGGGCATGTTGATAGAAGGGGCTATTCCTTGGAGAAGGACATGATTCTAGGGAGAATGGAGAATTGGTGAAGGAGAGGAAGACCCTCAGCCAGGTGGACAGACACAATGACTGTCACAATTAGCTTTTGTGTGTCAGGAATTGTGAGGAAGCACAGGATAGAACTTTTGTTCATAGGGTCAGTACAAGTCATACTCAACAACACCTGAATGATTATATTTTTTACATTCAATGATTTATCCCTCCCAAATATATTTTTATAAAAACATAAATGATGGCTTTACACATGGACCTCACCTGATGGCCTGCACAGGAATCAGATTTATTATATCTGTGGAAAGAATGCCTGGAGAAGCTCACTATCTCTGTCAAAACCAAGCCAAGTGCTGACTAGGGAAATGACCATCACTTGCTTATATGAATTAAAATAGAAGCTGAAGAAAACAAAAACAAGTGCCCTAGAACAAAAATACAATTCTGAGTCACTCAAATTTAAAAATCATCTCCAGAAGAGGTTCAGGTATTGAGCAATAGTGATGGAAGACCAGATGCGTTATGCGATTACATCAATGATACAATTCATGAAGAAAGCAAAAAATCATTACAAAGGCAGAGAATGAAGGAAAGATCAAATTGATGTTAGCAGAATCTCTGAAAACTGCTCTAGAGTATGAGGAAGCCCCCCAAAATGGATAAGTGCCAAAATTAAAGAAATGAACAGAAAATTCCAAAGGAAAACTTAAGAAGACAAAGGAAAATATTTTAACAGAAAGTGCAAAATGCGAGATTTGGAGAAAAAAGAGGGAAGAACTTGCTCAGCATTTCTAAAGTTGAAAGAATTTAAAAGCAAATTCAAGCCTCAAATTGGAATACTGGGAAATGCTATGGGCACAATATTGAATGATCAAGGAAGCATCAAAAGAATATGGAAGGAATACATAGAATAACTACACACAAAAAAATAAGTATCCCTTTTCTTTTTTCTGTGTACATGAATTCCAGAGCATAGTTAAAAATAAGAAGTTTATATTAGCTTGACTTAATTATGTCTCAGAGTCTTTGGTGGATGAACAAAGTTAAGAAAGTGAAGACTATAATGGGTTTTCCCTAAATTCTGTTCTCACTTCTTGTCCAGGGGAATATAATTCTTCGTTTGGCATCTCCTCCACAATGAAGTGGGTAAAGGGAATGAGAATATCCCCAGAAGCAAGGAGTAGTGTTTAGAGTTTATTGTCTGAAATGGCTTGCCTAACCATTTAACTTTGACTTTGCTGTGTAGATGATTGGGAATATGTGAAGGTGTAGTAGCCTATCCAAAAAGGGAGTAGCTAGTTCCACTAGTTCACAAGGAGATTGGCTAGACTTGCCATTAGATTGAGTGGATTTAGCAGCAAAATAGGAGAAGCATCAGTTCCAGTAAAGAAAACGAGACTACAACAGGACTAGAGGACTAGAGATTCTTGTACCAGCTAGACTAGAGCCTATGAGAGCAACAGCCATAGCAACCACAACAAAGATCCAGAGATCTGACATGAGAGAGAGCAGATCTTGTGACTGCTACATCATTGAACTAAAGCAAAAATCCTTTGCCCAAGTATTTTGGACGAGTTGGGTAGGAGACTTGGGGGAGCTATAATTGGCAGTATTGAGAACCTAGTAACACTGACTTAAAGGTATAAAGCTCAACCTGAGGTACGTGGAAGTTGTACTAACTGTATTCTGCTACTAACCAGAATTATAGCCTTTTAACTTCTATAATATCGCAAGAAACTGTGCTGCAATCCCAAAGGCACACAGTTCTAGGCCACCAATTGCTCCATGGGTGAAAGATGGGCTGTATGTGTTGATTCTGACTTGACAGTACACAACAACAACAATATGTGTGGTCTGTGAGCTCTTGCATTGGATTTTGAATGCATTAAATCAGTAAGATCAGTGGTGGGATGAGTAGAAATATGGGAGCCTAAGGGGGTCATGCCTGACCTCATGGAATTTGGTGTTGTGTTGTTGATGTTGTTGATATGGACATTTTCTCATTATGATGTTGGTAAAGATAAGACATGGCTGTCCCCACGTGACCTTTGTTCTTCTTACACAAATAGATGCTGTTACAAATCAAGGGGGGAAAGGCGCATAGTAGACAGAAACACAAAATACTGGAAATTCTTCTTCAATTCAGATAGGAATAAACTGTAAGAATTATCTCATACTTCTTGAAAAAAAGCACAGAATATATACAAATGCTATCAATTTCATCTTTGCAACATTAGGTGCAGGCAAAAGTCATGTATTATTAGTATTATCTTTTCCTTCCCTGGAAAACTACAGCATGTAAAGGTTAATTGACTTGTTCAAGGTTATTTATCAAATGATAGAGTAAAAATAGATTACAGGAGTACAAATGTGCAAGCCAAGAAGTAGACTCTGCTGCCCAGATGTGGCCAAAGGTCTTCCTAATGTGATCATGTGTTTGAAAATATCATGTGGATAAGAAAATATTTTTTTCACCTGGTGATGTAACTTTAAGTAATTCAAACCTTTATTAAGGAAAGTGGAGAAAATACAGCAGAGACTAGATTAGTTCATCAAGCAAAACAGTATATTTTTATTGATGTAGAATGTCTCCTAAAAGCAGCTGCCTGGAACTAAGAGTGTCTTACATTTTTTAGAAATTAACAAAAATCTGAAGCTAGAAAGCCTGTGTTAAAGAAAATTAAGGTTTAGCATTATACCTGAAGTCTCGTAAAATTTCAAGGTCATCACTAGTAGGAAAAAAAATCCATTATGCCTCATTAATTATAACATTGTCAAACTGACAACTGACTTATTTCAACTAATCCCAAGGATACATTAACTTTTTGAAGAATGTAATTGTGGAAGACGGTTCTTATTACCTTTCAAAATAAATACAATTAAAATACATGAACATGTTTAACCTTGTAATTGAAGAAAGCTGTTTGACTCAGAAGGACCTGAGAATCAACGAGCCATGAAGCAAGTGCATAAAATATCAATACATCATAGTTTCTATATGTCTACAAATAACAGCATATACTCTGCCTAGGGCAATGATCCCCTGCCATTCAGATAAGTTCAGATGTTTTGAATGTTTTGAACATTTTTCTAAATTTTATAGGCATTTTTCTAAATGTTATAGGTTATACTGAGTTGACTATATGACAATTGTGACACTGAGGAACTACATTGTAACTTTGGTGAGTGAACAACTTGTTGTTGTTGTTATGTGCCATCGAGTCCCTTGCTACTCATGGTGACCCTATGTACAAGATCTCTAAACACCGTTCTATCCTGGGCCAACCTAGCCATCTCAAACACACTCATTCCCACCACTCCAGTCACAGAATCGATCCATCTCATTGACAGTATTCCTCTCCTTCGCCGCCCCTCCACCCTGCCAAACATGATGTTCCTCTGCAAGGACCAGTCCCTCCTTGCAACATGTCCAAACAACCACCCAGAATCATAATGTCATTGTTTTTTTTTATTATTATTACCTATATGTTGCTATGATATGAAATTGTATAGAATATTGTTTTAGTAATTATAGATTTCTATGTACCAGCCCTTGCTACAAGAAAAATTGGTGAAGCAATATTAAATAGTTGAATTTATAACTGAAAGGCTTTTATATTCCACAGATACTCTGTGATATAAAAGACTTGGAAAATTTGCCCCTGTAAACATAATCATCTAGAAAAAAGTAGCATATCATAAAACATTCCTTGTGAAACTTAAGTCATTTAACTCTGGCATTCAATTTGTAAATTGTAAATTGACAATATATAATTAACTTTTCCCCCTATTGTGACAAAAGTAACTTTCAAAGTCTATGGTGTCAAAAATTCATATAAATTATCCCTGCTGTATAAGAAAAAGTTAAATTTATTGACTTAAAATAACACCAACAAAAACAACTAGAAAGTGACATGCTGAAATTGAATTTTGAGGTTGGCAGAGAGTTTTGACTATCCCATTGACTGCCAAAACAAAAACCAAAAACCCCCAAAACACCAAAACACAAAACAAAACAATGATATCTTATTTGGAAGAAGTGCAAATAGAGTGTTCTTAGAATCAAGAAGTGTGGAGTTTCATATCACATAATTTGGGCATGTTAACAGGTGGGGTTAACTCTTGGAAAAAAGATATTATGTTGAAGTAACCTTCGGTCAAACAAAGAGAAGATGCTTAAAAAGATGGATTAACATAGTAACTGCAAAAATTGTCTTGAGCATGTCAAAGACTGTGATGATATCACAGGATAAGACAAAGTTTTATCTATTATTCACAGAGTCACTATGAACCATAGTCAGCTACATGACACATAACAACAACAACAACAACAACAATTTCACTAAATAATGCCACCTTAAATTGAAATCACATGAAGAATATGGGCAAAATGTTTGAAAGTCAGACTGTTTCAAATAAATCTGAGTCTGTCCTCCAAATTCATAAACCTTTCTCACTCCCTAACCCTTAATAAATCCTAGTTTCAGATATTTAAAACTGCATTTGTTATTCATTAGAATGGAAAGTATGGTTAGCAAAAAATTATCAACAACCAACAGAAATAAAATTTTAGAAAATATTCATGGCTAGGGGAAATTATCCTGGGTGATTCTTTAGAAAAGTATCTATATCAATACAAAGGCACTTGACTGTGTGAATCACAATGTATTGTGGTTAACCTTGAGGAAAACGGGAATTCCAGAACGCTTGATTGTGCTTATGCGAAATTTATACTTAGACCAGGCAGCAGTCCTCAGAACAGAGCAGGGAAACACTGTGTTGTTCAAAATCAGGAAAGAAATGTGTCAGGAATGTATCCTGTCTCCATATCTTTTCAATCTCTATGCAGAACAAAGCATTCGGGAAGCTGGGCTTTATGAGGAGGAACATGGCATTAGGATTAGAGGAAGACTCATGCAGATGACACAATCTTGCTTGCTGAAACTGAAGAGAAGCGGAAGTGCTTGTTTACTGAAGACTTTAGTCTTCAATACAAATCGAAGCTCAATATTAAGACAAAGATTCTGACCACTGGGCCAACTGGCAGCACCATGATAGATAAGAAGAGGTTGAGGTTATTAATAATTACAGCTTGTTCGGCTCCACAATTAACACTCTTAGTACCAGCAGTCAGGAAGTTAAATGACAAATTGCACTGGGAAACTCTGCTGTCAGGGACCTCTCTAGAGTACTGAAAAGCAGCGATATCCGTCTAGAGACTAAGGTGCACCTAATCCAGGCCATGATCTTTGCAAATGCTTACTATGGATCAGAAAGCTGGATAATGACTGAGGATGACATAAAAAGAATCAGTTCCTTTGAATTATGGTACTGGAGAAGAGTCTTCAACATACCATGAACTGCAAAGAAAACAAACAGGTCTGTCTTGGAGAGGCTGAAAACAAATTTCTCCTTAGAGGCTAGGATTTTGAAGCTTCATCTCACATACTTTGGGCACATGGCCAGGATAGACCAGTTCTTGGAGAATTACATCATACTCAGTAGGGTAGAGGGACAGCTCAGGAGAGGAATGGACTGAGATGGATTGATACAGTAACCGGGGCAATGGGTGTTGATGTGTCTGAATGAGACTGATTCAGGACAGGGCAGGGTTCAGAACTGCTGCACATAGGGTCATTGTGGGTCACAGGCAACTTGGTGACACATAAGCACTGCAACAACATTCACAAATTATGGTAAACAAAAAATACCTTATCATGACCACTGTCAAGTTGAATCCAAGTGGCCTTAAAGGACAGAGTAGAACTGACCCCCAAGGTTTCCAAGGTTGTAAATTCTAACAGAAATAGACTACCTTTTCTTTTTCTTGTATAGAAGTAGGTTGGTTTGAATTGCCAAACTTTTGAGGACATTAGCAACTGAGCTCTTTAATTTCTGCACTGCCAGGGGTTATTTCAGTTTCGTGTTACTAGATATAATTCTGTTACTAAGATTAAATTTAAGGCCAATATGTTCATCGGTCCCCACTTGCAGTTTCTTGTCACATCATACCGACAAGATGTAAATGCATAAATTAAACACTTAATAAAGGACATAGTGATGTGTGAACTTACTTTACTTGCTGCCTTCTTTTATTTTCTCTGTCCTGTGTCTCCAGAAATAGATAATCCTTCTATTTTTAGGTGGCTGAAGATTTCTTTCACATTCTCCAGCTCAGCTCTCAAATCTAGTTTTAGATCTCTCTACTCTTGTTTTTTTTTTTTTTCTTCTCCACCTAAAGACTTATTGGATGTAAAGACAAGATGGATATTGATCAAGAGAAGAACCAAATTCAATATTATTTTTCAAGTGACAAAAATAAATCCATGAAAGTCTCATCCCACAAATGTGCTGGTATCAAGGCGATTCTCCCTCTCTCTGTAGTTTCTTTTGTGGCTTTCAGATCTTCTACAATTCAACTCAAATACCAAAGTTTCCTGGAGATGTAACATTTTTAAGACTGTATTGATTTAGTAATATAAGCCTATATACTCCTCATATGACAAGGGATTATATTTCTTTGAAATCACATATTTATTATCTTTCTTCATTTAAAATATGACTGTCAAATGTGGAAGGTTTTTTTTACTAAAAAAGCACTGAAAATATAAATGAAAAAATTATATTATCATGCATACTAAATATTCTTGTATCTACATAATTAGGCAGACACCATGCATTAGAGAACACAACTAAATGTACATTGAATACCCACACATGTGAGGAGAGGGAACAGCCTGGCTTCTTCTTTGTCCTTTGATGATGTTGTATTTCTCATAGTGCTCAGGGATTATACAGACCTATAAGATCCACACATTTGTTGATAAAGTCTTCAATAGAAAAAAAAAGGTAGAGGCAGTTAGCACTCTGAAGACAAAGAGAAACTTCTATCAGTTCCACAAATTCTAATCACTAGGTTTTTGTTAGTCATTACCTGAACTAGAAAAGATGGCAGAGTCTCAGAATTCACACAGCAGTATTGAAAACCAGTGATAGCTTTTGGTCAGTACGCTACCAAAGAACTTTTCTTTATATTTTTTTAGTTAGAAAATTTAAGAAAGTTTTGACATTTTCCTACAAAACTTTCCATTAAATTGATTATTGAAACAATCTGCATTTTTCCCAGTAGAAAACAATCAACTTAATGCATTGCCAGCAGACTCATTGCTGATCCTAACTTAGATTTTCAGTGGCTATAAATTGCATGAGAGGAGATTTCCTAACTCTCTCTCAAGGAGCAACTGGTGGACTTGAACCTCCTGCCTTTGGGTTGACAGGAGAACTCCTTTATCCATGAGACCACCAGTAACTCCTACTAGAAAGCAATAAAGTTATTAAAACTATACAATTAAAATATCTTGCACAATGTAGGATAAAAAAAAGTTTATAATAAATTGGATTACATTAGGATCAATATGACTCTGTTGTTAATAAATTAATAAAGTATTTTCTTTTCAATATCTTGTATCATTAAACCTACAATTATTTAACTCATTCCACTTTATACCTGTTGAACACATTTTAAAATAATTGGACTTAGAAGACAATTAACACTAACGATTACCTGAAGTTTAATCAGTTCTTCAAGTTAAAGCTCAAATAACTTGAGATTATCATATTGTATATTATAATATGTAGATTCTTCAGCTCACCCTTGGGATGATAGGTTATATTGTGGTAGATGGAGAAGAGATTGAAGTTGTTAATGAATTAATTTTACCTGGATCCATAATCAACACCATGTGCAAAAGCAGTCACGAAATCAAAAGATGTATTATGGCATTGGGAAAGTCAAGTGTCAGAGGACTCACAAAGTGCTAACTAGTGATGATGTCAGTTTGAAGACTAAGGAGTTCCTGATTAAAGGCATTACCTTTTAAATAATTTGCTATGGTGTGAGAGCTGGCCAATAAATAAGGACAGCATAAGAAGAATGATGCCTTTGAGTTGTAGTGTTGGAGAAGAGTACTGAGTATCCCATAAACTGACAAAAGAAAAAACAGATATGTCTTTTAGATGGTGCAGCCAGAGTGCTTTTTAGAGCCAAAGATAGTGAAGCTTCATCTTACATATTTTGGCCATGTTTATAGAAGAGAGTCCTTGGATATTATGGTAGAAAAGGTGGAAGGTCAGCAAGAGAAGGAGACCCTCAACCAGATGCATTGACTCAGTAACTGCAGCTAAGGGCTCAAGTATGTCAGAGAAGATGAAGATGGTGCACAGTAGGAATTTGTTGTTCATAGGGCTGCTATAAGTTGTACTCAACTTGATGGCACCTAACAATAATAACAACATATTCTTCAGCACAAATGATTACTTTCTTATTTCTTCTTTTAAATATTTATTGCTGTTGTGTTATGTTGAATCAGAACCGATTTATAGCTGACAATCTAGTGGATTTTCAGAGGCAGTAAATGCCATGGGAGAAGATTGTCAATATTTCTTCTACAGAATAACTCAGGATTGATCCACAGTGGACTTTTGAGTGGGTTTTCAGAGGAAGCAAATGGTATGGGAGGAGATAGCTGATATTTCTTCCACAGTGCAGCTGGTGAATTTGAAACAGAAAGCTTTGTGTAAGCAACTCCATTCCTCGTCATTAAGCCACCATAGTAATAGTAGTAGTAATAATAATAATGATGATGACGATGATGTTGTTGTTACTGGTTTTCCATTGAGTTGAAATTGACCTATAACTGATCCTCCAACTGGTTTTCAGAAGCAGTTAATCCTACAGGAGAAGATTGCCATTCTTTCTCCTGTGGAGCACCTGGTGGATTTGAACCCCATGTCTTCAGGATTACAGCACAACTTCTTATCACTAGGCCATCAGAGCTCCCTATAATAATATATATGGCAATTATTCTAAGTTTTTGTCGTTGTTAGCTGCTGCTGAGCTGATTACTGCTCACAGCTACCTAGGAACAGTGAATCAGAGTCCTGCCCTACCCTGTAAAAATCTCCATTTCTGATGTGCTCGAGCCTTCTGTTTTAATCCGGTGTCATTCTGTTTTATTCAGGGTCTTCCTCTTGTTGGCTGACTCTTTATCCTTCCCAACATTATGTACTTTCTCAAGGACTGACCCCTCCTGACAATATATTCAGAGTATGTGAGGCAAAATTTCAATATCCTTGTCTCTAAGGAGCATTTTGTTTGCACTTCCTCCAGGACAGACATTTTCATTCTATCGACCATCCAAAGGATAGTCAATACCCTCTGCCACCCCCATATTCAAAGGTATCAATTCCTCCTTGATCTTCCTTATTTATTGGCCAACTTTTAGAGACACACAACTGAAAACATAATGGCTACGGTAAGTCATAATTTAATCTTTAAACTGAAGTGTTTGTTCTTCAGTTCTTTACAGAAGTCTTTAAAAGCAGATTTTCTCAGTGCAAAACATACTTTGAATTCTCAATTAGTATTACATTGGGTATTGATTGTGGACCAAACTAAAATTATATTCTTCCTAACTTTATTTCCCCCACGCCTCCATCTATCATGATGTTGCCTATTGGTTCAGTGCTGAAGCTCTTTGGTGTTGATTTATAATCCACATTGAAGACTCTAGTCTTTGATCTATAAAAGTAAATATTTTAGGTCTTCTTCATTTTCTGTAAGGAAAGTTATGTCATCTTCATAAAACAGGCTGTAAGCATTACATTAAGTAAGACAGATGCTTTGCATCCACTTACTGTCTCTCTTTATCATCATATCACATTTGAAAAAATATTTTTATTGTATATTGGTTTGCATACAAAATCATAGAGATTGTATTTCATTTACATACATTGTATTTCACACATTGCTCCATTCACATTGTGTTTCTTATGACCATTCCCATATACTGTGTTTTATAAAATTAATCACCATTGATCCATGCCCACTATTACCCTGCTTTTCCAGGTCCCCACTGGATCTTTACTAATTCCTGTACCACCTCCCTCAGGCCAGCAAACTGTGACCCTAGGATTCCCTCCTTTCCCACCCACAGAACGCCACTTTCTTCCTCTTCCCTCTTTGAACTTTGGTACACATATTATTAGTAATCCTTCTATTTTTATAATGATGGTCTTATGAAGTATTTGTCTTTATGAGACTGAGTTCATTCACTCAACATAATACTCTCTAGCCTCTCCAATTTTACATAATATTTTTAAATAATTTCTTCTGAGCACTACATCACATTTTTAATGATATATTTGATTTGTGTAAAGAGAACTCTAGTGGCATAGGCTCTAGAATGAGCTGCTAACCTAAAAAGAGGTGGTGCCTCTGAGGTGGCTCAAATATACCAGAAGCTTCTTTGAGAAAGATAAGCAAATTCCTCCTGTGAGAATTACAGCCTCTGAAAAGGTGTTTGTTGAGAAAAAAGTGCCTAAATAACTTTTCAACTTTGACACAGCTAATTTGTGACATGCCAGTATTTGAACCTGTTTTGTTTTTTTGTTTTTTTTTTCTTATTCTAAATACCATGATCTTGGAGCTTCCTGATTAAAACAGGCTTGGAAGCAGGAGTGGCATCCACTTCCGAAATGGCTTGCCTCCGGAAACTATGAACAGTGCTCAGGTCTTTCATTCACAGGGTTGCTATGAGTCGTCTACGACTCGATGGCACCTAGCAACAACAACACATAAAAAACCACGAATCTTTATTTAGACCCTTAGTAAGCCAAGCTATAGTATGATCTGTTGTTATTAGTTGCCCTTGAATTGGCCCATGTACAACAAAATGAAACAATGCCAAATCTAATGTCATTTTCATGATTGGTTACCAGTTGAATCATTTTAATTTGAAGATGTCTTTGGCTTGGTTTCTGAAGAAGATCACTAAATCTACTGCAGTTTATCATGTTCATCAACATTCAAGCCTACACTGACAGATGGGGGATGACTGCACTTGGCCATCAGCCAGGAATAAAACTCAAATATCCCACATGGAAGATGAGAATTCTACCAGTGCACTACCCCCGCTCCCTGTGGTATGATTTCTCCTCTCCATTATTTTTTAATAGCCATCTTTCTCTATTTACCATGTACATGCAATAGTTTAGGAGGCAATTTCACTGAGGAGCTCTTCCAGATTACATTACCAGCATATGATTCACTTGGAGTTTGCCCAATCCACAAACTATTGCTCACACAATTCACTAATCAAACATTAAGTTTAAACAGAACAAATTCATTCCATTTTACTTCAAGAAATACTGTGTGTAATATACCTTGCAATATGCTGCTGTTGTTGTTGTTATGTGTTGTTGAGTATGAAGCCTGCCCTGTTCTGGACCTGTCTTACTGACTCCGACATACCTACCCTCATATCCCCAGTTACTGTATCAATCCATCTCATCGGGGTCTTCCTCTTCTACACTGTCCCTCCATTCTTCCAAGCATGCATGATGTCCTTCTCCACGGACTGGTCTCTCCTGGCCACGTGCCCAAAGTATGTGAGACAGAGCCTAAAATCCTAGCCTCCAAGGAGAAGAAAAACATTGTGTGTTAGATTCCTTAATCTCTCCTCAACGAATAATACCTAATGATAGTGGTAGGTAGTCCATCAAATTATAGTCCTTTAAGTATAACAGGAGAATACACATACTCTCTTAATGTTGGCATCAAAACCATCAGATTCTCAAGGCTGTTAGGCTTTACAGTCTAAAACTTTCCTTCTGAGGAGTATCCAATAATCAAGCAATGCAACACACAGCACATAGCATCACCAAAGCTCCTTATAATATAGGAATAAGATTGTTGTTGTTGTTACGTGTCGTCAAGTCGCATCTAACTCATAGCAACCCTATGTAAAAAAGCCCTAAACCCTGGTCTATCCTGTGCCAATCTTACTGTCTCTGACACACCTGCCACCATTACTTCAGTTACTGAATCAATCCATCTCATTGAGGGTTTTCCTGTCCTGCCCTATCCCTCCACAATCCCGATCATGATGTCCCTCTCCAAGGACTGATACTGTCTTGCAACATTTCCAAAGTATGTCAGACGATGCTTCAGAATCCTTGCTTCCAAGGAACAGCCTAGTCCCATCATCTCAAGGACAAACCAGTTTGTTATCCCAGTAGTCCATGGTATATTCGATACTCTTCTCCAGCACCACAGCTCAAAGGCATCAATTCTTCTATCATCCCTAGTCGTTGTCCAGCTTTTTGATGCATAGAATGTAATTGCAGACTATGGCCTGGATCAGGTGTACCTTATTTTCCAAACTGAAATTATCGCTCTTTGGTACTTTGGAGAGGTCCCTGACAGCAGACTTTCCCAATGCAATCCATCTTTTAATTTCCTGGATACTAGTACCAAGAGTGTTGATTATAGAGCCAAGAAAATGGAAGCTGTTAACAATCTCAATCATTTCACCATCTATTATGATGTTAGATGGATCTTGGCAGAAAGCAGAGTAAACCAGAAGAATGTCTATTTATGTTTCATTGAGTATGCAAAGGTTTTTGACTGTGTGGATCACAACAAGCTATGGCTGACTCTAAGAAGAATGGGAATCCCAGAACATTTGGCTGTGCTAATGCAAAACCTATACTTGGTTGAAGAGGTAATCATCAGAACAGAACAAGGAGACACTACATGGTTCATAATCAAGAAGGGGGTCTGCCAGGGATGTATCTTGTCTCCATAAATTTTCAATCTGTATGCAGAACAGATCATCTGAGATGCTGGGCTGTATGAGAGGAATGTGGCATCAGGATTGGTGGAAGAATCATCAACAACCTGGGTTATGCGGATGACACAATCCTGCTTGCTGAAACTGAGGAGGACCTGACGTGCTTGCTGCAGAAGGTCAAGGACTGAAGACTTCAATATGGATTGAAGCTCAACATCAAGAAAACAAAGATTCCCATCACTGGGCCAATTGGCAGCATCAGTATTAACTGTTTTAGTTTACTTGACTCTAGAGTCAACACTCTTGATAACAACAGCCAGGAAGTCAGGAGACGAATTTCATTGGGAAAGTCAGCTGTGAGGGATCTCTCAAGAGTACTGACGAGCAACAACATCAGGCTAGAGACTAAGGTGCACCTGATCCAGGCTATAGTGTTCGTAATTATGTGCTATGCATCAGAGAGTTGGACAGTGAATAGGAATGATAGAAAGAGAACTGCTGCTTTTGAGCTGTGGTGCTGGAGAAGAATGTTGAATATACCATGGACCTCTAGGAGAACAGGTTTGTCCTGGAGAAGGTGAAGTTGGACTGCTCCTTGGAGTCAAGGATTCTGAAGCTTCGCCTCACATACTTTGGGCATGTTTCAAGGAGGGACTGGTCTTTGGAGAGGGACGTCGTGCTTGGGAGAGTGGAGGGATGGTGCAGGAGAGGAAGATCTTTGATGAAATAGATCAATTCTGTGAGTAGAGTGGTGGGAATGAGTGTGTTTGAGATGGCGAGGTTGGCACAGGATAGAACGGCGCGTCTCTTGTACATAGGGTTGCTATGAGTCACAAATGACTCTGGCACATAACAACAAACAATTATTATGTTGCCAGTTGGCACAGTGGTGAGAATTTGTTTTCTTGATGTTGAGTTTTTGGCCTTCTGCAACAAGGATGTCAGATGCTCCTCGATTTCAGAATGTAGGTTTGTGTCATCCGCACAATGGAGATTATTGATGAATCTTCCTCTAATTCTGATACTACATTTTTCCTCATAGAGCCCAGTCTCCTGGATAATTTGTTCTGTATATAGATTGCAAAGGTATGGCAATAGGACATATTCCTGTTCTACACCCTTTGCAATTTTGAACTAAGCAGTGTTTCCTTCCTCTGTTCTGGCAATTGCCTCCTGGTCCAAGTGTAGGTTTCACACAAGCACAATTAGGTGCTCTGGGATTCTGATTCTTCTCAGAGTTAGTCACAGTTTATTGTGATCCACACAGTCAAATGCCTCTGTATAGTCAATGAACCACAGATAGACATTCCTCTGGTACTCCCTGCTTTCAGCCAAGAGCCATCTAATAATAGCTACAATTAACATTTACTCTACCTCCAGCTTCATGGTATGCTGTGTGACAAAACGTAAATGAGCTAGAAAATAAATCTTCTAGTGTCCTTTCTCAAATATAGATTAGTGGAAGGAGGAGATCTGGAAATGTCTCTGAGGATATTGTCTCATAGCTAGGAGAAACATTAACAAGTCTTTGGTTAAATAAAAAGAAACCCTGCACACGTTATCCATTGAAGAACTAGTTTAGTCAGTCCTTTATGAAAGAATCAAGTTGCATTTTAGAATATAGCCTGTGGTTTACAAGACCTGGGGGAAGGGAACTGTGACAAGGCTGAGAAGGAACTGAGATTAAAGCAACATGCCCTAAATCATCAATCCAATCTGTTTACAAAATGCCTTGTGTACAAAGTGGCCATCTTTTTCAGGAGCATTGGTAGAAAAGGAAAATCAAAGGAAAGAATGATCAGATTCCCCATCTAAAAAGAATATGGACTAAAAAGTCACCAAAAACAGAGACGTGGCAGATGTGACCAAGAACTCTTAGTAAACAGGTAGGAATTAATGTTTACTGATTGTAGGATGAGAAAGGGGCCAGCTTTATTTACCTTTTAAAATGTATTTACTTTTTAAAGGGCGCATTGACATCAAATGGCATGCACAAATCATAGATAATAAATGCCAAAGAATAAATATAAATAATGCCCTACATTAAAGGAGAACAGGAGCAAGTAATATTTTAAGGTACAGAGCTTTGTGGAGTTCAGCTGTTAACTGATAGGATGGTGATTCAAATCCACACTAAGTGCTCCATTGCCTTACTGATGGAGTTAGACTTTGAAGCAGGGGGGTTGGATTTTATTGTTGCTACTGTTATGAACCCGGGTGAGAAAAACAGTTGTATCATCATTTTCACTAATATCTACTTCAAATTTAGGTGGGTTTTTTGTTTTGTTTTGTTTTGTTTTGTTTTCCAGTTTTGAGTAGAGAAAACAGACCACAGTCATATAACTAATACCTATGAATTTGTTCTCACAATAAACATAGATTTTTTTAAATCTAATTATAGGCATTACTCTTAGCTGTCAGTAAGTTCGTTTAGATTCCTGATGAACCCATGCACATTAAGACCTAACATTACAAATGTAACATTGTGATCCATAAGGATTTGGGGACTGATTTTCAGAAGTAGATCACCAGAACATTCTTTCTACTTTGCAAGCTCTACAGAACCCTGCTCAACATCATAGTAGCTGTTCAACTCCAAATTGCACTAACAGTAAATGGAAACTGCTCTTAAAGTATACTGATCAGGAATCAAACTTGAGTCTTAATTGCGATTAAAGGGTCTTGAAAATATCATTTGTAGTCTCTTTGTCCATATCACTATTAAAAGTGTCAGTGAATCGTGTTATTTAATAGGCAAATAAAAACATATTTTTATATTAAATTTTATTTTCAGCAGTTCTATCTCATTAAGAGCAGATGTTTTGTAATCCTTTGTTTGTTTTTATTAGCTTTCATGAACTTTAAAAATGGTCCATGAGATTTACCAGAATGTCAAAAGTTTCCTTGTTACAAAATTTGAGATTCACAGGCTGAGACACTTTTACATAGAGTGCACAGCTCACGGTGAAGGTGAAACTACAAACTGATTCTCAATGTCTATTTTCTCATAATAGAAAAGGGAGAAAGTATAGTATTGGGGGACGGCAGAGTGTTGAATTGTGTGCTTGGGTTCTTAAACTTGATAATTTTCTCTCATTGCCATTGAGTCAGAACCAACTCAGACCTACCTGCCTGGTAGGTTTCTAGAGGTTATCGTTTACACAGAAGGAGAATGTCTATCTTTCTCCCAAGAAACAACTGGTAATGTAGAACTTCCAGCTTTTGGGTTGACAGCACAAAGGAGGAATTTAAGTGGCAGGCAAAACTGAAGAGGAGTTAGTGTTACATCGTGGTGCTGAATAGGAGAAGCAGCCTCACGTTGGGAGATACTAAAGGAATTAAAGAGAAGTTTAAGAATTAAGCTAGTTTATACACAAAGTTTTGCTGAGAATTGGACCCTCATAAATGTTGAGGTTCCTGTAATACCAGAATAAGGAGCTTTGGTGACATATTCCAAAGGAGTTGCACTCATAACCCAAAAGCTGGGCCTCTGACCTTCCCTAAGTGACTCCATGGAAGAGAGAGAATCACATCCTCCTCTGTAATTTTCAACCACGAAAACTCAGAGGATGGTCAAATATGAGTTAATTCTAACTTGGTACCAATGATTTTTTGAGAATTCCAAAATGCAATATGAATATTTATTTAATCATACAGATTGTTCAAGTAAGGTCTTGTAAATAGTTGGTTTCTGGAGTTTGATGATAAGAGCATATCTTGATTCATGTTCATTTATTCTCGATAAACTTCCTATTTTCTCAGAACTACTTATAATTTCAGCTTGTATAACAGAAAATTGGAAAGTTTCACAGTTAGAAAGCATTTTATATGTCTGCTAGGAACACAAACTATTCGAAAGGCAGTAATTTGACACATTTAATTTCATATTCATAAAGTATCAATATTGATCCACATAAAACTGTAGTAAATTTTTGTACTATGTTTTTACATAAATTGTGCCTACACAGTTTCCGTATTTATAGGAAAATAATTTGTGAAAGTGTTATATGATTACATAATCATGTAAAAATAAGGTAATTAAAATGATACATTTTTCAAATGTAGATTTAATTTTTCTGCTTCTAAAAATGCTGCGTTTAGACTTTGTTTAAATCAGTAAAACTTGTCACATAATTATGATATTTTAAGAGTTTATTTATATATTGATTAAATCATTACACATGAACAGAGTCAAAAGAACAACTACTTCTTCTTCTTCATTTATTAGCTGGCAAAAAATCTATCTAGGCAATATTATGCTGATAATTGTACTAAAATCCCTTTTGTCTTCCCATTTTTTTATAGGTCATCCTACCCACCCCACTCCTATGCTATTCTCTAAATTATTTTCTATTTCCGTCTTATAAAGTATTTATGTTCTGAAGGACTTGGTTTCAATATTACTTCCTAAAGTCACTCATCGTCACTGCAAAAGAGACCTCTGCTATACACCACTTCTTATCCTGCTTTATTTGATAAAAATTAGGAGATACTGACAACAGTAAGATAGATATTGACAACATTAAAAAGTGTAGGACTTACAGACTGAATTGAGTGACACTGTCAGATAGAATGTCATCAAAATGACTATAAAATTTGTATGCAGTATTTTAGAAAAAAATTATTACTTTTTGTAAAGTATCCCTGTAGTTCATGTTTGTGTGTGTGTGTGTGTGTGTGTCTGTGGGTGTGCATGGAAACAAAACTATTTTAAAAACTCACCATTGTAAGTCCAGCTTAAATTCCAAGACTACCTTTTTAACTTTCTGCTATGCTTTCCCAGGGTCAGACCATATTTACTAAATTACCATGATCTTTCAAGTCATGTGTGTTTGTCTACATGTTCTGCAACCTTGTACTAGTATTTTCACTATTGCCACTGTTATTACTTCCAACTAGTCAAATTTTCTAGTGCTTTAGTTTCAATGTTGTGATAAGTAATATTAAATAACAAGCCATAGTTATTAAATATTAAAAGTTATTTAAGTAATATTAAATAACTTATTCATTAGTAATAATAAATAATATATAGGCAGGAAGGAAGTAGTAATTAAAGGAAAGGGAAGGGATAAATTAAAAGAAAAACAAACAAACCAAAACACATTTTACTTAGTTACTAACAATGTAATTTAACATAGAAAGATTTTACAAGACAATTTTGTTTGTATTTATCATCTAAGAAATATGACATTTAAGCATTTTATGATTATATGTTTCATATATTATTCTGATTAAAATTGATGGTAAATATGAAAGATTATGTATGGTTTGGCTACCTCCATTGTTTCCTAATCATCATAAAATATTTTACTTGCATGTGATATTAATTATATTGTTTATAATTTCTGTGCATTTGGATTACTTTTTGTTTAAAATGGAAATAAATATTAATCTCTTCCAATCAGCTGATCAGACAGCTGTCTTTCAAATTTTTTAAATTTGAAAAAAGTCAAATTTTTAAATTAAAATTTTAGAAGTCATTAAAAAAAGTAAAAGGCGCATTGCCATGGGAAAGTCTGCTGTTACTGACCTCTCCAAAGTATTGAAGAGCAATGGTGTCTCTCTGAAGACTAAGGTGAGTCTGATACAGGCAATGGTCTTCGCAATCACTTGTTATGCATCAGAGAGTTGGACAATGATCAATGAGGATAGAAGGAGAATTGATGCCTTTGAGCTGTGGTGCTGGAGAAGAGTATTGAGAGTACCATGGACTGCTAGGAAAACAAACAGATTCATCCTGGAAAGGGTTAAACCCGGAGGCTCCTTGGAGGCAAGGATTCTGAGGCTTTGCCTAACATACTTTGGACATGTTGTGAGGCAAGACCAGTCCTTGGAGAAGGACATCATGCTTGGGAGGGTGGAGGGACAGCGCAGGAGAGGAAGGCCCTCTATAAGGTGGATTGATTCAGTGACTGAGATAATCGGGGTGGGAGTGTCAGAGACAGTGTGATTGGCACAGGACAGAGCAGAGTTTAGGGCTGTTGTACATAGGATCGCTATGAGTCGCAAGCGACTCGACGGCACATAACGACCAACAACAACAAGCATGTGTAGAGTAGCATCTTGTTACTGAAACTCCTCAATCATTGTTCCTTTAATTCTTGGACCTTATTTTTTGCCAATATTTTCAGTGCAGCTTGACGACCTTTATTATCATGGATCCTTGATTATTTGCTTTTTCCTGAAGTGGTTTAGTGTAGAACAATTCCTTTTGGTACAGTGACTGTATTCTGTCCATTTTCTTCTATACTTCCTGCTTCATTCAAGGTTTTGCCCATAAAGTCCTTCAAGAAATCAAAAGACATAGGCTGTTCATCCTGAAAGAGCCTGCTACCTCTGCTGCTGGACCTATTTTCCAGTCCTCCTACAGTAGTGCCTGGGTCACAGGCCTCCAGTGAAAGTCTGCAGGTCTCTGTCTTCACTGCTGGTAAGACCACCTCTGATTCACCACACCAGGCCTAGAAGTGTACAGGTCACAAGCTTATACATCCTGAAGTCAGTCTGCTGTCTTTGCTACTGAGCCCATATTTCCTACCCAGGTTCAGAAGTGTGCCAGTTGAGGAGTTCTCACTGAAGCCCATAGGCTGCTGCTCTAGCAGCTAACACCTACTAAGGAAATTGCTCTCAGGAAACTGATATAATAACAAAGAGCAAGCAACAACTTATACCAATACTACAGAAACTACCTCATACATTCTAACATCAAATATCACATAATGTTGAGAAAACAGCAATATCAGGTTCAAACACTATGAAAAAACAAAATAATCCTTCTCTTAAAAAAGCAAAACGTAATGAGAACCCAATGAATACTCTGGAGGAAGACATTTTAATAAATTTCCAAAAATTGATACTAAAGCAATTATTTACACATTATGAAAGAGAGAAATGAAACCATTAGTAAAAAGATACAAGAAAGTAAGAAATACAAGACAGAGAGGGTACCACAAACACAGTACTAGAAGCAATAGAAAATGAAAATCCAAACTGAAATAATAAGACAAGTATTGAAGACATCTTCAATGTTGTTAGAGGGATACAAAAGCAGGTTAGAAGAGATGAAACAGAGATAGTGAAACAAAGGACAAGAACTTCAATGAGAACTTACTAAGAGAGAAAACTGAGAGAAGATGGAAGGAAGATGAAGGAAATCATATCACCTGGATAGGGTGAAACCATGCTACTCCTTAGAGGTGAGGATTTTAAAGCTGTGTTTGGGCATGTTGCCAGGAAGGACCAGTATTTGAGAAAGGACATTATGCTTAGAATGATGAAGGACAATGCAGGAGAGGAAGACCCTGGATGAGATGGACTGACACAGTGACTGGGGTAAGAGGGACATGTATATCAAAGACAGTGAGGTGGGCTCATATCAAACAAAACAACTTAAGTGTGGTTGAATTCTAGAGCAGAAGGAAAAGTGGGGGGGAACCCACAAAACAAAACAAACCCATAAAAAAACCACACTGAGAAAATTGTGGATGTGTTACTAGCAGAAAACTTTCTAGGTGTCATGAAAAATGAAGAAATACCCATTCAAGAAACTCAATGAGCACCAAACAGGCTAGATCTCCTCACTCCCCCACCCCCCGCCAGAAAAACACATCAAGACAAATTCTCATGATATTCTCCAAAATCAAAGACAAGGATAGAATACTGAAGGCCTCGCCAGAGAAACAGAGTCACCTACAAAGTAGAACTAATTAGGTTAAGCTCTGACTTTGCAGCAGAAACCATGCAAGCAAGAAGACAATGGGCTGGCATACATGGAAGATTGAAAGAAAACAATTACCAGTCCAGGATCTTGTACATAGCAAAGCTGTACATCAAAGATGAAAGAAAAATTAATTTTTAAAGAAGCAGGAACTTAAAGACTGTCTTAAAATTAAATCTTTATTTGTATTGAAAACTTCCTTCAACAGGGTGAAAGAAAAGCCCACAGATTGGGAAAAATATTTGGCAATGACATTTCAGACAAGAATCTCACAACAAAAGTAAGGACAACAAAGGAGCCTCCACAAGGAAAAGATTGATAACCCAATCACAAAATAAGCAAGAGAAGTGATGCAAAGCACTTCACAAAGGAGGATATTTAGATGGCTAACAAATACATGAAATATTCAAGATCACTAGGAATCAGAGAGATGCAAATAAAAAAGAAGGGAGATCATCTCACCACAGCAGCAGTAATAAAGTTTAATAGCACAACAAGTAATAAATATTGGAGAGAATATAGAGAGATTGGAATTTTTATGCACTGTTAATGGGATTATAAAATGGCAGAGTTGCTATGGAAGGCAGTTTGCCATTTCCTCAAAATATGGAACATAAAAATGCCTTATGACCCAGATATTCTACTGCTAGGAATATAACCCAAGGGAATAAGAACTGAAATATAAATAGAGATATATGCACCTATATTCATAGAAGCATTATTCACAGTAGCAAGAAAATGGAAACTACACAAATATCCACAAGTGGATGAATGGGTTGAGAAATTATGGCACATTCATAAAAAAGAATACTATGCAGTCCTTAGGAACAATGATTTCATAAAATACTATATAACATCGGAGAGTCTAGGGAGCATTGTTATTGCTATGTGCCCACGACTAATAGTGAGCCTATGAACAACAGTTCTGAATCCTGCCCTATCCTGAGCCCACCTCACTGTCTTTGATATACATGTCCCTCTTACCCCAGTCACTGTGTCGGTCCATCTCATCCAGGGTCTTCCTCTCCTGCATTTTCCTTCATCATTCTAAGCATGATGTCCTTTCTCAAATACTGGTCCTTCCTGGCAACATGCCCAAGCAAAGCTTTAAAATCCTTGCCTCTAAAGAGTAGCATGGTTTCACCCTATCTAGGATAGATGTGTTTATTCTCTTAACAGTCCATGATATGCTCCATGCTCTTCTCCAACATCACAACTCAAAGTCATCAATACTTCTTCTGTCATTCTCATTCATTGCCCCACTCTCTGATGCGTAGCAAGTAATTGTAAAGACTACGGTCTGGGTCAGGCACTCATTAGCCTCTAGACTGACAATGGAAACTATTCTTTAGCATTCTGGAGAAATCCCTGACAGCAGATATTCCTATTGCAATTCATCTTTTGATTTTGTAATTGCTGGTGCCAAGAGTATTGATTTTTGGAACCAAGCAGGCTGAAATTGTGAATCTCTTCAATCTCTTGTCTATTTTCAATGGTGCTGCAATTGGCTCAGTGGTATCTTTTCTTGATACTGAGTTTCAATACATATTGAAGACTGCAGTCTTTGACTTTCTGCAGTTAATGTTTCAGGTCTTTCTCCCTTTAGGTGAGGAAATTTGTGTCATCTGCATTTCATAAGCTGTTGATGAGACTTCAGTGTTGATGCCACATTCCTCCTCATAAAGCCCAGCCTCCTGACTTTCCTGTTCCACATACTGATTGAAAAGGCATGGAGTCAGGACACATCCTTGACACAATCCTTTCCTAATTTTGAATCAAGCAATGCTTCTTTGCTCTGTTCTGACTACTGATTCCTGGTCCAAGTGTAGGCTTCACTTGAGCACTATCAAGTGTTTTGAAATTCCCATTCTTCTCAAGGTTAGCTATAATTAGTTGTGGTCCACACTGTCAAATGTCTTTGTGTAGTCAATGAAACACAGATAACATCTCTCTGGTACTCTCTGCATTCAGCCAAGGTCCATCTGATATTTTCCATGATGTCTCTAGCTCCATGGCCTCATCTAACCCCAGCTCATTTTGTTCTGGGTATTTTTGGATAATCTTCAGCAATATTCTGCTTGTGTGCGACATTAGTGAAATTGGTCAGTAACTTCCACTCTGTTGCATTAACTTTCCCTGGAATGGAATAAATATGGATCTCTTTCAGTCAGTTTGCCAAGTAGTTATCCTCTAGATTTTTTGCGCAACCAGATGAGTACATCCAGTGCTGCATCTGTTGGTTAAAATGTGTCAATTAGTAGTCCATCAATTCCTGGGACCTTGTTTGGGTTCTGCTCCCCCAATTCCTACAGGTAACTTAAATTCCCTTCTTCATCACCATTAATTCTTGATCATATGCTAGTTCTTGATATTCTTCTGTGTCAATCAATTCTTTTTGGTACAGTGACTGTATACTCCTTTTATCTTCTTTTAATTCTTCCTGAATCATTCAATATTTTACCCATAGCATTTTTAAATACTGCCACTCGAGAAATGACTTTGTTCTGCAGTTTCTTCAGCTTAAGAAATGCAAAGTTAGTACATCCTTTTTGATTTGCTGACTGGAGGAACAAGTAGTGCATAACATCACTATTGTGAAAATATGAGAATAACTGAGCAGGATATGCATAAATGTTCAAAAGGGGAAGGGAAGAGCCAGGAGCAGAGAAAGGAGAAGTGGTAAAAATGACTAGAATAATAGAGGATAGTGGATGGAAGATACGTGAAGGAATAGTAAATATTTACTGTAGACTTGACAAGATGGAGTGATAATAGGCATAGATCAAGAGTAGTTAATTGTATAAAATACAATGTACATGAAAGATCGTATAAAACACAATTAATATTAAAAAAACACAATATAAATGAACAATTATATTCAAATTAAAACTAAAATGGAGTGGAAGGGGAGAAAAGTATATGAAACATATGAATACTGTATATTGTGTATTTTCCTTTTGCCCAGTACTTAATTGGAAGTACTAAAAAGGGAAATCTGCCCTAGGGATAATCTTGTTAAAAGTATAATTTAGTCAGAAGTGCATAGGCTTAGTTTAGGGGAAAGATTAAGTATCACCCAAATATTCGAGATTTGCATTTGAATGGATTTGTATACCAACCTTGGACTTTTGGCTAGAGAGATCCATTTTCATTCATTTGAAT